>NC_089219.1:177135755-177188353 GCF_963924675.1 Phocoena phocoena
GATCTGAAGTGAGTTTCTTGTAGCCAGCATATATATATATGGGTCTTATTTTTGTATGCTTTCACCCACTCTGAGTCTTTTGACTGGAACATTTACTCCATTTACATTTAAAGTAATTATTGATAGGTGTGTACTTATATACCATTTTGTTAATTGTTTGGCAGTTGTTTTTGTAGTCTTTTTCTTTTGTTCTCTTCCCTTGTGATTTGATAACACCTTAAGTGTTATGTTTGGATTCCTTTTGTGTGTGTGTCTGTATTTTGTTTTTGGTTTGTGGTTACCATGAGGTTTAAATATAACAACCTATATATATTTATGATTATTTTAAGTTGATAATCTCTTAAACTCAAACACATTCTAACAAACCTGAATTTTTACTTGCCCACCCACATTTAATATTTCTTACATATTTCACATCGTTTTGTTTTGTGTATCCCTTAACTACATATTGAAGATACAGATAATTTTACTAGTTTTGTGTTTTAACTTTCCTGGTAGCTTTATACACAGTTGATTTACTACCTTTGCTATGTGTCTGCCTCAACCTATGAGCTTTTTTCCTTCATAATTCTAATTTTTCTAGTTGTAGCATTTTTTTTTCTTAGAGAAGTCCCTTTAACATTTCTTGATTTGGAACGTATTCCTTTGTCACCATATTACTTAATTTTGGAAGCTTATTCCTTAATTTGGAACATATTCCTTTGTCACCACATTTTATTTATTTGTATGTATGCGATAGGTCAGTTATGTTTCCTGATTTTGGAGAAACAGCTTTATTTAAGAGATGTCCTATGGGGCTCAGAAGCACATTCCCCTATGGTCACCAGAACTATATGATCTATGGTGCCCCCCATGTGGGCTGAGTGGGCCCTTCTGTTGTGGTGGCCAATGTGGGTGTGCTGGTAGGCAAACTCATCCCCAACCCTGTTTGCTGCCAGGCCCTACCTGGTACAGAGCTGCTGGCCATTGGTGGGCAAGTCTGGGTCCTGGAACAGCTGGTTGCATAGCCCAAGGAGTCCTGGGGCTGGTGCTGGCCCACTGGTAGGGAGAGCCAGGTCTCAGGGCAGCTGGATGTTGAATATGCGGGGGTCCTGTGTATAGTCCTGCGCTCTCTGGTGGGTAGTTCCAGGTCACTCCCCCAAGTGACTTACTGGGTGACCTGGAGGAGCCCAGGACTGGTGCTGGCCTGATGGTGGGTAGGGTCAGGAACCCATGTAACTGGCTGCTCAGCCTGAGGGGTCCCAGACTGGTACCAACCAGTTTTTGGTGGGGCCTGGTCCCCACACTAGTAGTTTAGAGGGAGGACTCAAAAATGTTACTTTCCAGCCACAGTGTCCTCACAGTAGAACAGTTTCCCCAAAATGGCAGCTGCCAGCATCTATCTCCCCAAGGGGAGTCCCAGTGGGTGGCCTCCTGTCTCTCTGGAAGGCTCTCCAAGATCAGCAAGTGGATCTGACCCAGGACTCTTTCAAGTTACTTCCGTACTGGGTCTCAGCGTGTGAGATTTTGTGTGTACCCTATAAGACAGTGTTTCTTTCCTACAGCTCTCTGAGCTCTCCTGTACCCAAGCCCTGCTGGCCTTCAGAGCCTGATGTTCTGGGGACTCATGTTCCTGGTGCAGGAACCCCAGGCTGGGGAGCCTAATGTGAGGATTGGATCCCTCGCTCCTCAGGGAGAACCTCTGCAATGTTAATTATCCTCCTTCTTGTGGGTCACCCCCACCCAGCGGTGTGTACTATGTCTTTGCCCCTCCTATCCATCTAGCTGTGGTTCCTTCTTTAGATCTCTAGTTGTGGAAAATTTTTTTGCTAGTCTTCAGGTCATTCTCATCAATAGTTGCTCTGAAATAGTTGTGATTTGGGTGTACCTGTGACAAGAGGTGAGCTCAGTGTCTTCTTACTCCACCATCTTGGCCACTCCCCAGTACTGGATATTTGGAGTCTCCCCCCAATAGAGTAGATCTTAAGTGTCCTCACCACACAGAAAAGACTATAACTATGTGAAGTGATAGGATACGTTAATTAACTTGATTGTGGTAATCATTTCACAGTGTATATGTATATTACATCACCATGTTGCACACCTTAAAAAAACCTAACATTGTACAACCTGAACATACAATTTTCATGTGTCAATCATACCTCAGTAAAGTTGGAAAAAAGAAAAAGTGATAACATGAGAAAATGAAAAGATAGGACAACGCATAATTCATTTTGCTTTCAGTCCTTCCTTGTGATTAAATCAAAGGTACAGAGCATTGACAGAATGAATATTAAGAAGTGAAACAGAACACTTTATTTATATTTTGCAGTGGTTCTGCTGTTCTAGTAATAAGAAAATACATATGCATGCATAAGCAACAAAATACAAACTGTATAAATTAAATGATCCACATATGAAGTAAATGTCTTATATTTGTTTTTAAAACTGTAAAAATAGAGAAACCTCAACTAATACAGTCAGGAGGCCCAAAGGAAAAGCTCTCATGTTCTATGATGATAGCAGAGCCCAAAAGGAAGAAGATAGACTTCCACTTTCTCCTAGTGAGAACTCAGCCAATGAAAGACTATCACAAGTCAGCAAATGAAAAGCCACTATACCTCAAACTCAGTTCCTCCAATGGATGTTTGTTTACTACAGGCCTCAGAACTCCCTTTTCCCTTCTATAAAAAGAGTTCTCCTCTCCATTTTTGTGGGAGAATTGCACTTGGGCCACCACAGTTGCAGACCTCAAATATCAATTCTTTGATGTTGATCCCAAGTAAACTCATTTTTACTGCAGAAATATTTGGCAGTCTGTTTATTTAAGGTCAACAAAACTGTCTTTGAACAACATGAAGTGGTAAAGTTCATCCAAGAATTTAAATTTAAATTCTTTTATTTGGAAAAGGGATTAAATAGAAAATAAACACTATTACAAGAAACTACCTGAAAAGATAAAATTTCATATTTTAGTACCTTTAAAAGCACTTTATTCCTGCTTCTTACACAACAAGCCCCACATTTTCACTTTTCACAGGCATCTACAAACATATAGCCAGCCCTAAAACTACATCAAATGTTGTCGAAAGGTCCTTGTGAGATGAGAAGGGAGAATTGAAAGATGTGTCTCTATCTCTATGTATAACAAAGAAAACTATAGATACTTTGATATGGAGATATTTGTTCACCTCTGTATTTCGAGTGCCTGTAACAGTTCCAGCAAGAGTAGGTACATGATAAATTCTGGAGAGAATAAACCAGTGAATGAATAAGTAAATAAAGTTCTGTTTAAACAAAACATAGGCTGTGAATGTCGTAAGAATAGTAAGAAGCTCTATTAACAACTGTACAACTCTCTGCACTCTGCATTAGGTAGATATTAGAGTATTGCCTTAGTTTTTAATTCTGGGAAAAGTTTCTTTTAAAATTTAAACTAGTCATAATTAATATTTATTTTGACTAACAAAATGTCTAAATGGATAAAAATTCATGCGAAGTTTTTAATCTGCTAACAGTTATAATAGAGCAGGATGGGCTAAGAAATAGCAAACATCTTTTACTATTCTTGCATTTTCAAGTTTATTATGTGTAGACTTCCTCTTTTAGCTTGAACAAGTAATAAGCTTAGATGTCATCCCTCCCTTCCTTAAAAGAAGCTGCCGAGCATACTGAAAATTAATGACTTCTCAGACCCATCAAAGAACTCAGTTCCAGGACAAACTGCCACCCTGATATTTGGAGACAGGTGAATCCAGAGTCACAGCTGACATAAGCTTACTTGGAGCACAGCTGCGGGAGCCATAAACTAGCTGGAACTTATTCTGTGCAGGTCTCAGTCTATTGATAGTAATGCTGTTGTGTTAGAAATGCCTGGGGGCTCTCACCTGGGCCCAGGTGCGCTTCCCTGGACAGCTACTCTTTCAAAACCAATGTTAAGACCAAATCCTTGTGGTTCTTATTATGATTGCGAGATGCTCTTCAGCAATAACCATTAGGAAGATTTGAAGAAAAGGAGTTTATTACTTGCAAGCCCTGGAGTGTACAAGGCACACCAGGGGGCACACAGCAAGGTCCTGGGTAGAGAGAGAAAGCGTGAGTATGGGCCTGGGGTCCTGCTTTTATTGGGGTCAAGGGTGGAGGGTGAGAGTTTCATGGGCTCAATATTGGCAAGTAAGAGGGAATTTTAAGCATGAGAAGAGAGAAAAAAAGAAAAAGAAAAGAAGCAGCCCAAATGGCCAGTAATAGAAATCAATCAGGATCTCTAAAACAAAGGAGCCTCATGGCCTGTAGTGAGAGAAGGATGTCCTGGCTCTTTTCCTACTCCTGTGGCTGGCAATGGGTTTATTAGAGATAGCCTTCCCTGAAGTAGATGCCTCGCAATTGAAGCTTAAGTCAGGACCTGCATTGCAAAAAGAAAAGCCAACTGTAAGGGCTCAAAATACAGAACACTTAAATGGTAGTTTTGACAAAATGCTGAAGGCTGAGTGTGGACTAACATGAGAGTACAAAACTCATGGGGTCCATAGTCATAGAAAGGCTACCTTTCTATTGGTTTTACTTCCAGGAATCGCACACATTTCTCACTGTGAAGATCAAATAAAGATCCTCTCATGTTTCTAGCAGGGGAAGGGGAATAAATCATTGTTAAATATACCAGCATGCGCTATAACAAAACCTACTCTCCTGGTCAGAGCATTTACTAGTGGAGTATCTTAGTGAGGGAGAGAGCATTTCTCTAGTATTCCTGTCTGATCTAAGATTAAAAAGCCCTATCTTACGGAAAAATACTTGTGAAGAGTCTTAGGTCCACTAAAAGACAGAGATCTAACCTAGGACTACTGAGTATTCCCTCCATCCGCCATGCCTTAATACCACAACAAAAGGACTCCAATACAGTAAGAACAGTTTACAGCAGAAACACCTACTACATGCAGACTGTCTCTGAGGATGAATATTTACAATCAAACAATAATTGGTATTGAGGTTACAAGGACCGAGGAGCTTTACCGGTGTCCTAAGAATTGCAATTTGGGTAAAACCAAAAAAGTGTTTCAGCAAAGAAAAAGTTCGGGGCTTATGAAGACAAAAAACCACAGGATTATTAAAGTCACACGGTGAGAATTGGGATCAACTCTGACACAAGTCAGGAAATATTTGTCCTATAGGAATCATGAGTTATTTTAGGGTAAAGATTCAGTAAGTATCTTGAGTTTCTGGTAGATCTTCTGGATGCCTTCACTAGGACAGTAAGTGGTCAAAAGGTCGGATTCCATCCAGGCTGAGATGTACACAAGTCACACTTCCTCAATGGTCTCCCAGCTCTGTTTGAGAGAGCTCTCTTAGCAATACTAACTCCATTTTGATTTTCCTCCCACAACAACCAGGTAAAAGTAAAGTACAAAGTCAAGAAAGGAGACAAAACAAGGAAAGTAGAGGAATTTGAAGCTTCCAACTCCTAGAGCTATAGCAAACATTCAACACAGCCCAAGTCCTAGTGAAATTAACATTAAAACCTAACACTGATGGTGTATTTACCTCAGCCTCTATCACTGGATACAACATGCCTGGCTTTCATTAAAAAAATTACAGTGCAAGGAAAAAAAGGTGTTCTAAATAGACAAAGCAAGTATCAGAACCAGATTCACAAGTAACAGATTTTGAAACTATCAGACACATAATTTAAAATAACTATGATTAATATTTTAAGGGCTCTAATAGGAAAAAGTAGACAACATGCAAGAACAGAAGGGTAATGTAAGCAGAGAGATAGAAACTCTAAGAAGGAATTAACAGTAAAGGCTGGAAACAGGATATCAGAAATGAATGCTGTTAGCTAATGCAGACTAGCACAGCTAAAACCACTGAGCTTGAAGATAGATTTATTGAAACTTCCTAAATTTCCTAACCTGAAATGCAAAAAGAAAAACAAATATTAAAAAAAAGAGAGAACATCCAAAAACTATGTGACAATTTCAAAAGATGTAATGTAAGTTTAATTGCTACACCAGAAGAAGAATAGAGTGAATTAAGCAGAAGTACTTGAAGTTATTTGAAATGGCTGAGTCTTTTTCAAAATTAATGACATAACAAATCACAGATCCAGGAATCTCAGAAGGATAAATACCACCCTTCTTCCCCTCAAAATCTACACTTAAACTTATCATATTCAAAGTACAGAAAGGCAAAGAGAAAATGCTGGACAAAGCCAGGGAGTAGTGGAGAAATACCTGACCCACAGATGAACAAGGATGAGGATGACACTGGACTTTTTTGTTAAAACCTAGGCAAACAAAAGTGTAGTAAAATATTTAGAGTGTTGGAAAAAAAAAAAAACCTAGAATTCTGTATCCAGTGATATTATCAAAAGAGAAGAAAATATACATTCTCAGGCCAAAAAAAGAAAAAAACACACAAAAACAGACAAACAATATAGAATTCATCTTTAGGAGACCTATCCTCCAAGATAGGTCAAAAATTTTCTTCAGAGAGAATGAAATTACATAGATCAGAAACTTGCTCTACATAAAGAAGAACATCAGAGAAGGAATAAAGGTGAATGACATCAATAACACAAAAGAAGAAAGGGAGGAACTGGGATTACAGGCATCCCTTAGAGATATTGTGGGTTTGGTTCCAGATCACCACGATGAAGTAAGTATCACAATAAAGCAAGTCACACAACGCTTTGGTTTCCAGTACATATAAAAGTCCTGGTCACACTATACTGTAGTCTATTAAATGTGCAAAAGCGTTATGTCTAAAAAAAAAGTGTACATACCTTAATTTTAAAACACTTTATTGCTAAAAGATGCCAACCATATGAATCAGCAAGTCACAACCTTTTCCAAGAGTAACATTGTAAGCAGCTCTTTACAGGAAACCACCCTCAGCAGGAAGCCTCTTTTCCTGTCACTTTAGCAAAACTATTGTAACTAATTTTTTTTTTTGTAACAAATTTTTAAACCAGGCAACCCCATGCTCTACTCATCTCCAGCCCAAGCACACCTTTCAAATCTTTTGATCACACAATACCTTGCCTAACTTGTCGGTTCCTTCCATAGATCAAATAAGTAGAAATGAAGAATAAGTAATTAACAGCTGACCAGCTCTCCTCCCCTTCAGTAATCTCCTGAACAAACTGTGTGAATAAGATAACACCCAGAGGAAGAAAACGGGGAGTTGAAAAGCCTGCACACGAGCCTGCACACTGTGAGAATGGCAAAGACTGTGACCCCCTATCTCAATGATTAACTGGCATTACTTCTGTTTCTCTTTTAAAAGTTTCATAGCTGAAAAGAATCTCGGGAAGTGGTTTTTGGGAGACGCTGAGTCCACCATCTCCACCATCTGATTAAAGGCACCTTTTCCCTCTACCGTTTATGAGTATGTAGTTGATTTTCTAAGCAGCAAGGAGCAGGACCCGATTTATTCAGTAACAACAAAGATCACTGATCACAGAGCACCATAATATAATAAAAATTTTTCAAATATTGTGAGAGTTACCAAAATGTGGCACAGAGACACAAAGTGAGCAAACGCTGTTGGAAAAATGACGTCCATATACTTGGTCATCGCAGGGTGGCCACAACCTCCCATTTGTAAAAAACACTGAAGTTCAATAAAGTGAAGCACAATAAGACAAGGCACGCCTGTACTGTTATAAGGTACCTACGCTACACGTGAAGCCATATAGTGTTAATTCAAATTGGACTTTAAAATGTATATTGGAAACTCTAGGGCAATTACTAAAAGACTTTTAAAAATGAAATACAAGTTATAAGCTAAGAAAGGAGATAAAATGGAATTTTATAATGTTCAGTTTTAAAACAGAAGGCAGAAAAAAGGGGAAATAAAAACAAATGCAATAGAACATAGTTACAAATACCATAGATATTAATCCAGTTACAAATACCGTAGATATTAATCCAATTATACCAATAATCACATTAAACATGAATTACTTTAAGTTATGAATTAAAGACAGATTGTCAGAGTGAAATAAAAAGAGAACCCAACTGTATACGGTCAACAAGAAACCCACTTTAAAGATTCTGATAGGATAGGGTAAAAATAAAGGGATGGCAAGATATGCCATCCTAACCCTAGTGGAAAAAAAAAGTTGGAGTAACTATATTAATTTCATACAACACAGACTTCAGAACAGGGGATTATCAGGAATAAAGAGGGGCACTACAAAATAATAGGAGTAAATTCTCCATGAAGACATAGCATTAAAAATATTTTAAATTCAATTAAAAATGAAACAATATCTTTAGGATGCAATGCAAACAGTGCCTAGAGGGAAACTTATAGCATTAAATGTCTATGTTAGAACAAAAGAAAGATCTAGAATCAGTCTAAGCTTGCACTTTAGGCAATTAGAGAAGGAATGCAGTTTAAGACTAAGGCAAGTAGAAAAACTTAATAGAAAATCAAAATGAAAATAGAGAAAATTAATGGCATCAAAAGCTGGTTCTTCAAAAATTTCAAAAAAATTATAAACCTCTACCAGGCAAACCAATAAAAGAGATAAGATACATATTACCACTATCAGAAATTAAAGAGGGAGCATCACTACTGAATCCATGGATACAGGAAGTATAAGGGTATACTATGAAAACTCTATGCTCACAAATTTGCTAATTTAGATGAAATGAAACAATTCCTTGAAAGCCACAAACTACCAAATTTCACACAAGGAGATGGCAATAACCTGCACAGTCCCATAATTATTAAAGAAATTAAATCAATAATTAATAATCTTCCAAAAAAGAAAGCACCGGGCCCAAATATTTTACTGGGGAATTGTAACAAACATTTAAGAAAGAAAAATACTAATTTTTCACAATCTTTCCAGAAATTAAAACAGAGGGCAAACTTCCCTGGTGCCAGTCATTACTCTAAGAACAAAATCAGATAAAGACATCAGAAAGGGAAATCCATAGACCAATATTTCTCATGAACATAGATACAAAATTTCTCAACAAAATATTAGCAAAGCATATCCAACAATGTATAAGAAGTTACACAAAAAACCTAAATGATATGTATTCTAGATATGCCAGGCTGGTCCACATTGTTAAATCAATCCACATAGTCCACTAAATCAAGGAGCTAAAGAAGAAAAGTCATAGTCATACCAATAGATGCAGAAAAGCATTTAACAAAATCCAACACCATTTTACGGTTTAAAAAAAAAAAAATCTCTGAGCAAACTAGAAATAGCAGGCAACCACCGCAATATGACAAAAAATATATATGAAAAATCTACAGCTAGTATCAGACTAAATGATGAGAAACAATGCTTTTACATGTAATGTGGTAACATTCAGGATCCTGGAACAGAAAAAAGAACATTACATGACAATTAAGGAAATCTGAATCAAGTATACATTTGGTTAATATAGTAATATTAATTATATTATTAATTTTGATAAGTGCATTGTAACAATGTAAAATAACAGGGAAAACTAGGTGTGAGGCATATGTGAACTCTACTATCTTTGCAATTTTTCTGTAAACCTAAAACTGTTCAAAAATAAAAAGCTCATTTTAAAAATACAATATCTTCTTAACCAACTTACTATTTAAGACAAGTCTTTTCTAATTAAAAAATACTTTCTGAAGTTTTTGAAACTATTTTTAAACACAAAAATCTATCTGTTCAGTGTATTGCTTGGTATTTATTAAGTTACACAGTGAAAGAGATTCACGTATTTAGCAGAACAACTAAATTTATTTAATGAACAAAATAAACAAATTAGTACCTAGAAAGAGATATTTAGAAACAGTCTGTTGTACAAGATCACTTGTAAGTTGAAACACAATTTTTTTTCACATAAACACTGTTAATGTTCAAATAAAAAATGAGTTGACAGAAATGTTTAAATCCATCATATGGTTGAAATATTATATATGTGTAACAAAAATATTTATAACAATACTGTTCAGTATTCATTACAAGACTGTTGGAGTTTTTAAGAAGTATTATTATGAATGCAGATACTCTAGAATTTTTTTAAAAAGTTTGAGAGAAGAAAACAATAGATAAAAGTCCTTGTGGAAATTCTGAAGGAGTTTCTTGTGAGTTTAAGGTTTCTAGCAACTGAAGTTCCTACAGAACTGTCATTTCATCCTACCTAAATGGAACTTCAACACATATGTCTTTCAAAAGTATGTTAGCCTGACTAGAAATATCCTTACACAACAGAAGTCATTTATTTCACACAAGAGATGAAAAGAGTTTTCCAAACTGTGTGTGTGTGTATTAACACATACACATATATAAACTTATCATAAGCACTGCATATGGGAGATCAGCCTGGGAAGCCTGAGAGCAATAAAAGTAGTTTGTGAAGAAAAGACATTTAAACTAATACACTGTACTACCACAAAAATTTTCTTAGGATATCTTGTTAAGGCAATTGTTAAGGCAATGCACACACACATACACACAGAGTGTGTATGTGTCAGACAAACACAGATTGAAGTTTGGGGGAAAATTGAGTAATAGCTGCAAAATCTGTGCAGCTTTGATATGTCAGTAAGGATTCTTAGCTGCAAACAACAGAATCCATGCTGAACTCTATAGGCAGAAATTTTATTTGAGAACAAAAGGCAGCTCTCAAAATCTTCAGGGAAATGAGGAAAACTAGCGAGAAGCTATGTACCTAGAAACAATATGCAACTGCATTTTGAGATTGAGATACCAAGAGAAAACACCAGCCTGAGACTAAATTCCAGGGCCTTCACTAATGCTGCTCTTTAAGAACCTCCAACACATATGCTCCCAAAGATAGATTTCATGCTCATCACCCTCCCCACATAGCCCCTTCTAAACAAAGTCTCATAATGGTTTATCTGCTTAGAGAAGCAAAGGATATAGTCCATCCCTAATGGCAAGAGAGGATGAACTAATGAAGTCTGACTTCTGCCTTGGGCAGCAAATCTCATAAAGTGAAGATTTATTCAAAATCTGGAAGAATGTTCGAAAGATGATAGGCAATCGTAAATGCAGCCAATGTCTACTACACTTGTTTAGTTGCCTTTTAGGCATATTGATTTCACTTGATAATGTTGTTTTATAAAATAACATCAGCTTAACATCTTAGCTAGAATATAGTGAATACTCAAAATGCGGACATTATCATTGGTCTGTAAAACTTTTATATTTGTAGAAGCTTTAAACATTTATTGTATAAAGTACTGTAAGCCAATTCCTGCTACCTCAGTCAATAAAATGATCATTGCTGGATACTCAGCCTGATGCTAATAAAAATTCAAATTATATAACTGGTATATCTTACTCCAATTATAACTGAACATCCCACGAGGCTTAGTAATAAGAATAAAAATCACAGGTCAAAGGATACAACCATCTTGTTCAAATAATAGAATGCCAATAATAAATTTTAATGTTAGGAAGGTAAGTTTTTACAATTTCTGTGGGACTGGATTTGGGAATCCTGCCTGGAGAAATTGAGCCCATTTACCAACATACTAACAACCCAGCTTTCATTCAAGAAAAAGCTGACTGCTAGATCTCAACTTGTGGTCAACTGATAAACTCTCACTTTGATACCTACTGGGAAGGTGGTTTTCCTTAGGCAGATCCTTTTGACTGTAACTCATGGCATTTCTCATTACCTCATGGCATCTCATTTCCTCAGACTTCTACATGTACTTTACAATGGAACTTTTAAAATTTCAAAATGGAAAGTAATGGAAAACAGTTTTATCCCCCAATTATTATTCAAATGTATTGTTTCCTTTTCATCTCTAATGTACATTTCATAGGCTTAAAAGAAAATCTTTGGAACTGCGACTATTTAAAGTAAGTAACTTCCTAAATAAATGCCTTGTCAGTTTGTATTAGAAATGCTTGCCTGATTAAAAAAGGAGACAGTAATTAAGTGTTTGCCTGTTAATCTGTTATTCAGAAGTCATTAATGAAAATGGTTAATGGGTTCAAGAGGCATTCCATATTTAAATTAATTCTGTTGCTAAAAGCTAGACTAAATTTACACAATATTCAACACTCTGGGAAGTAAACTATTAAATTAGCCGAGGCATTGAATAAAGAGGGTACCTTTCAAATTCAGTTTATATTTGTTTGCTGTCTTTTAATGTAATGCTATTGAACATTATTGGTAGTTTATTTTTGCTTTGTTTTTCAAGAAATAAAGTGAGAGATTATATTACTGTGAAAAGTAAAGGAGAAATAAAATGTCCCCAAGTTTGCCTTTGTATTCTCTAACTGCAATAAATTGCCCTTATGCTTTGGCTAAAGAGAATTTTAAAATACTGCAATGGAAGTAGTAGTTGAATGCACCAACTGTTGAAACAAGAGTGTTTGGATACAAACAGCGTCAAAATTGCCCCTCTTAGTCTTTAATAAATAGAAGGTGTTTGGAAAACATAAGAATATTCCATGAAATTAAAATCTAAGCAGTATGAGAAGAAGGTAAGGATTCAAGCAGGAGTCATTATCTCAAATTCAACTTAGAATAGTTTCTCCTGACCTTAATATTAATCCTACTTACATTATCTACTAATTAGCTTCATTTTCCTTGTATATTTTATGCAACTCATCATTATGTGTTTTTATGTTTAAAAATGTATTTAATGTTCATCTTCCCATCCAGGCTAAACACTACATGAGGCTCTGGAATACATCATGTTTTTCCATGGTTCTAATTTTGTCTTTAGTGCAGTATTTAGCTCTAGTCAATAAATTTTTTGGTCGGCTGTATAGATGTGATGTTTCAATTGAAGGAAAATCATAGTAAAAACTAGAGGGGAAAAGGATCCAGATCAATATTAAATTTATTGGAGTGGAGGACCTAGTCGGTTGTCAATGACTAGTACGTTTTTCTTAAGGAAAAGAGAGGAAGGGAGGAGACAGAGGAGAATAACCTTAAAAAAGGATCATACTGGGCTATTAATCTATAAAATAGATTTAATAACATCTATATCAATGGGATTTTATGAAGTCTAAATTCAGTCATTAATAAATGTATATGGCATAAGCCTAGTATTTATTAAGCAAACAATAAACATTTTTACCTTGAAAATAGTGAGATTTTCATTGATCATGTAATACAACGAGGTCACTGAACTCTAATTCAACAAAACTCACAATATCAACTTTTTCAGCAAAGGACAGCCATTCTGGTTGATAAATCTTTTCATATGGTATGGCAAATTTCTTGCATTATGTCAAATATACTACAGATTGAGGAAAGAGTTGGTTCTCTCTCAGAAACAGAAAATATTACAGGGTAAGATTGCATTCATTTCTCAATTTACTTTTACAGAAAAACAAAATAAGCTGAAGTAACTTGGTCACAGATTGTAGAAGCAGATGCATCCTATCTCATCACAGCTTCCTTTGGTCTTATGAAGTTTCAGGAAGAACTTTACTCACAAACAGTATTTCCACTTAAGGCAATATTACAGTCATTGGGACCTCCTAATTCCTGAACCAAAACCAGTATCAGAATGGCACATGTTCCCCTAGGGAAAAAGCCAAATCATGCATTTCAAATGTCTTTATCTGCTTGGAGAGAAATGATATCCATTATTTTGTTAAAACTGAAACCTGTTGTGAAGGTGAGGAAGTAAGGACTGACATCATATATGATGGCCCATTTCTACCCCTAGTCAATCCATTTAATATAATGAGAAATAACATCAAAGGATCTTGCTTCTATGTAGAATTTTCTCTTTTAGCAATTGGCCTGTTATGTAAACTCTTTGGGGATGGTTTTAACAGACATTTGACTAGTGTATTCTTGTATAAGGAACTGTGTTAGAATGATACATATTCATGGGCAATGCATAGTCTCCAAGTCCAAGAAGCTTACAGTCTGGGAGGCATAAAAACAAGAAGCTAACAATGACAAAACATCGTAGCAGGTACTTATAGAGAGAGTAGTTTACAGGTGAGTTCTTAATAAGAGATCCATGGAAGAAACATCAAATCTTTTATCGAGAAGCAAAGGCTCATCAGAAATGGTAATGTCTATATGAGAATGTGGAAGATAAATAGATCACATAAATAGGAGCAGAGCTTTTAGACAAAACTTTAGGACTGCAAAGTTTACACTGCAAAACTACATGGATATAACATGATAGTTCATAGAACTAAAAATAGGGCTCTAGAACTATATAGAAAGAACTGACAAACCAATTACCTTATTTCTGTGCTTTACATTATGTACTCATTTAATACATTTCCTTATTGAGTAGGTGCAATGATTATCACCATCACCTCCCCTGCATTGTACTTTTACTTTTAAAAGATTAAGCAGTTCGTCCATATCACAAAACTAAGAAGTGGATAAATCTCCATTTAGAACCTAGGAAAGCTGAATCAGAAATCTGTGCTCTCAGCCATTATTCTATAAGGCTTATTTAGTGTAAGATGAACAATCCTAATGAGGGCTAGCGAGAAGGAAGAAATAGGATTTAGATATTTAAAATTTCATGAGTCATGTTAAAATAATTTGGATTTCATTCTGAGAATAACACAGACCCAACAAACTCTTGTAAGCAGACAACTTCTGTACTTATTGGGCTAAATAAGCACCTTTCAATTTGCAGTATGGCAAACAGATCTCAGGAAAGTTACACCAAAAGGCAAGGTCATAAAAAGCTGTGGATAACATTTAAACAAAACACAATGGCAGCCTTAGCTACAGATACTGCAATGAATGAAGAGATGTGGAAGGTGCCATGAGATATTTAGAAGGTTGAATCTACACGAATTATTACTTTGGAAGTATGCGGGGATAGGAGAAATAAAAGAGACAAAATGACTTAGGTTTAAAACTTGAGAAATAAAAGGATAATAGTCTTATTTACTGGGATGATAGAAGTGAGTTCATCTTTAGATACGTTACATTAAAGATATATGTGAGGGAATTCCCTGGTGGTGCAGTGGTTAAGAATCCTCTTGCCAATGCAGGGGACACAGGTTTGAGCCCTGGTCCGGGAAGATCCCACATGCCGCGGAGCAACTGAGCCCATGCACCACAACTACTGAGCCTGCGCTCTAGAGCTCGTGAGCCACAACTACTGAAGCCTGCGTGCCTAGAGCCTATGCTCTGCAACAAGAGAAGCCACCGCCATGAGAAGCATGTACACCACAACAAAGAGTAGCCCCCACTCGCCACAACTAGAGAAAGCCCACGCGCAGCAATGAAGACAAAGCAGCCAAAAAAAAAAAAAAAGATCTATGTGAAATTACTGGTGTAAATATATACAGGTAGTTGGTCATATGGGATTTAATTAAAGGTTATAAGTGTTACCTGGGGTGAGTAAGCAGCAAATCGTCATTCACCGGTTCAACAAGTACCTACAGGGCACTTATGTACTAGACTATCGTGACAAAGCAAGTACAGTGCTGAATGTGATAAGGTAAGGTCTTGACTGACCCTGAGGAGAGATGGATAATAAACAAGTGAGCAAGGTAATTATAGGTAATGCCTAGTGCTATTAAGAATATACTAAGTTATGTTGGTGAGAGTAACTCAGAGCAGCTACATTCACACCGAGTGGTCATTTCATGGAAGGCTTCCCTGTGAAGGAGACACTGGAGGAAAAGTCAGAGGAAAGGACAGCATGGTGATGAAGAGTGTGGGAGCTGAAGTTCAAGAACTGGGTTCATGTCTCAGCCTCGCAATGTGGTAACCATGTAGATGTTCCAAGTTATTTAAACTTTTTTTTCTTTTTTTATTCTCTACTGTCTGTGAGTCTGTTTCTGTTTTGTAAATAAGTTCATTTGTATCATTTTTTGATTCTACATATAAATTCTATCATATGATACTGTTTTTGTCTGACTTCACTTAGTATGATAATCTCTAGGTCCATCCATGTTGTTGCAAAGGGCATTATTTCATTCTTTTTTTTTACGGCTAATATTCCATTGTATTTATGTACCACATCTTCTTTATCCGTTCATCTGTCAATGGACATTTAGGTTGCTTCCATGTCCTGGCTATTGTAAATAGTGCTGCAATGAACACTAGGGTGCATGTATCCTTTTGAACCATGTTTTTCTCCAGAATATATGCCCAGTAGTGGGATTGCTGGGTCATATGGTAGCTCTATTTTTAGTTTTTAAGGAACCTCCATACTGTTCTCCACAGTGGCTGTACCAATTTACATTCCCACCAACAGTGCAAGAGGGTTCCCTTTTCTCCACACCCTCTCCAGCATTTATTGTTTGTAGATTTTTTGATGATGGCCGTTCTGACTGGTGTTAGCCTCAGTTTCCTCAATTATAAAATAGCGGTGATAACAAATCTTATTGAGAAGGGATTAAGTGAAGTAGTCATGTGAATCATTTAGCACAATTTCAATCTTAAGGAAAATAGTCACTAAACACTGGCAATAATTTTTAAAAATGCTAATAGGAATTACATTCTTATTATTTCACCCAGCTCACCAGGGCAGGAAAACAATGTGGGTTTTCTAGGCCAGTGTGACTGAAAGTAGGCATTTGCCTATGTGTCCTCTCTCGGTGTTTCATTTGCAAATATACAATGGTGGTGAGAAACTGACTTAGGGTGTTGGATTTAGAAACAGCAACCAGCAGGCTCACCTTTAAAGCACATAGAGGACATAAAGGATTTGGGACTCAGAGTCATATTGTATATAAGCTGAAATCCCTCTTATACATAAATCTACCCATTATTGTATTTTGTTGTTAAATAAGCCCGAGTAAACATTTTAATGTGTTTTCTAATGACTTCAGTGGCAATTAGGCTTGTTATTCGTTGTTTCTAAAGACCTCTGTGGTCCAGGATAATATGAATTGTTTCCTTATTCAGCAGGTTGATAATGACTTCATTTCTTTTAAAGTATTTCATTTTAAAAATTATTTACTGTTCTCTGCTTATAAACAAAAGCATAAGCTTGGCTTTTATCCAAAGAGAAGACCACAAGGATCTTTGATTATCTAGGCACTGCTGGGTTTCAAATAGCAGGAAGGAAATGGAAGATGTTTCAAGTAAAACATATTTAAGTGTAACATCTTCTGGTAGTTGAATATATATGTGTATGTGAGTGGGGTGTGTATGTGTATAAACTCTATCAAAATATGTTTTCTATTTTTGGTAAGTGAAATATACAGAGCAAAAATGTCAAGTCATTTGCATGGCTTCCCAGCAAAATAAAATCTTAGTTCACTGAAGTTGCAAAGTAGGGAAAACTTAATTATGATCATTGCTATATGTAGCTAATCCCATAGAAATCAAAGTCACACTGAAGTGCATAAAAAACTTTTTCAGTGTAGTAATTACTCCAGTATTCTCTCTGCGGTATTTAGTCAACAGGCATGATTTAAACTATTTCATAAAGGGACCCTTCAATTTTTCCCTGAAAAAAAAATATGCAAGTACTATACTCTAAGAAAGATATTATTAATATCTTCAAAACCCTGAGGGTCTCCTCTTGATCAAATGAGTCTCTGACGCCACCATAGGTAACAACTACCCTATTTCTACCTTATTTACATTTTTTATAATTTTAAATATACATGTTTGTATATGTGTTTGTGCATTTAAAACTATAAAGAAATGCAAATAAAAGTGTTTATATATACAAATATGTTACATAAATTGTTTAGTTTTACATTTTTAATCATTTATTTTAAAATCCATCATAATATATCCTCTAATTTGCTTCTTTGTGCTTAACTCTTTTTTATGAGATTCAACATTAAGTAGCGATAGTTCATCCATCTTCATTGCTGTATACCATCAATATGGCATGTGTATAAATATTATATATGCATATATGAAATATGTATGTATAAACCATTATTTATGTTTACAAGTTGATTCCAAAACTTTTTGTTTTGTTATTGCAAACAATGCTGCCAGGAACATTCTTATACATGTCTCTAAGTATAGAATTCTAGGGGTGGAAATTCTAGACCATAGGGTCTGTGCAGCATCAACTTTAACAAACAAGCAACTTTTCTGCAACATAATTGTAACAATTTGCACCGCCGTCATTAGGGTATAGTGTTTTCCACTGTATCTCACTGTAATGCCTTAACATTTTTCCTGTTGGTGCCCCTCTGGGAAAACTTCCCCTTCCCTTTGAGGACAGTTACCTTCTTTCCTTAAAGTTAACAGTACAATTATATATTATAAACACATATATTTATATATGTAACAGTTAGTATTTGTTATAAACATATAACATTTTCTACATATAATGGATCTTATATATATATATATAGCCATTTTATACTTCCACTTTATACAGAAAATATGCACTGGGGTGTTATCTTTTAAGTGGAGATGTTTTGTAGCTTATCTGGTCTGCCAGAATGTCAAAGTAGATCCAATCGATTTTTAACATGATATAGTTTTCCCCAATTTTCAAGTAAACTTTCTCTCAACCTTGTATTTATCACCTTCCAGGTATTAGCCTATTCTTTCCCTCCTTATCATAAGCAAATTCATAAAAGGAATCTCCACATTTTTACCTCCAAGCCTTTAACATTCTCAAACTAGATCTAATGCACCATTAATCATCTCAAATAATTATTGTGATGCTTATCAGCTTTCCTCGATTTTACATTCAATAGCCATGCCACAGTCCTCAACTTTCTTAACCCTCAGGATGATATACTGTTATATGGATGACACATTTAGCACTAAGTCCTATTTGAAACACTCTTCTTAGCTTCTGTGAAACAGTTTTCATCTGTTTTCCCCCCTACAATGCTGAGCACATCTTTTCATTTGCTGGTTTATCTTAACCTAATATTAAATATTAGGTTTCTTCAAGGCAGAGATCAGAGTTTGTCTCTGCCGTCATGACCACCTCCCAGTAATTCCACCTGTGCACATGGCTTCACTTTCTTAGCCATAAGCACATGACACGTACATTTTTATCTTCAAACTTGTATATCCAACTGCTAACGCATCTCCTCAGAAATCATTCAACATATTCACTCAAGATTCAACATATTGTAATACACATTCTTTTGTAAAAAATTAATGAATTTTTAAAAGAAGATTGTTTTATTCCACTGATCTCTATCCCAGTACATAGCAGCAGTGTCCATCCTGTCACACAAGCCAGCTCCGGGGTGGCCAACATTACATCTTAATGTCATACCCATCTCTCTTCTCCTCTCCCTCTACCACTGCTCCTACTTGAACAGTTGAATTAGTCCCCTAACTCCCATCTGCATGCATTCTTTCATCCATTCCCTTTTTTACCACAGTAAAGCTGGAGCCATCGATTTAAAATCTAAAACCAAAGTATGCTCCTTCATCCATACTTTGAACGATTTCAACAACTTCCTAATGCCTACAGAAAATATATCAAAGTTGTGAGCAAATCTATAAGCCCTGCAGGGTCTAAACCTTACCACCCTCATCTCATACCTCATCTGTAACGTGCCTTGCTTTCTGTGATCTGATCAGACAGACGGTCTTTCAAACCCTCGACACTTCCACCAACCCCAGGGCATTTAACGTATTCTTACCTCTCCATGGACACATTTCTTTCACAAGTCTCCTACTTAATGCCTAATTCTGCAGATACGTGCTAATCTGTCACTTTTTCAGAGACACCAGCCCAGGTTTCACTAACAAGGTATAATCAGCCTATTTTATGCTCTAAGATAACCATTCATACATACCATCAATAGAGCTTTTCTATTTTTGGTTCAAGTTTTTAATAATGCAACTTACGACTTCGCCAATATACTATGCATGCCATGAAGTCAGGGACCTGGCATGCAGGCAACCTCAGTAGATGTCAACTGAATGAATTCACATCATAGTGACCACCAATTCCTTTTTTTTTTTTTTTCTTTTTTTGCTCCCTCCTACCCCTTCCTTCTATTTCTATTCACTGTTTGTCAGTCATCTTTATCGATGAAGAACACATCTAGTTAATTCTTTAGCAGAAGATCCACGATCCGGGCTAAATTTTCACATCAATGATATAAAATGTCAGTGTCTTCAACAATCAATTGGGCATAGAGTGGAAATTTAGAATGGCATTTTTCTTTTTCCTTCTCTACCTCCCACAGCTTCTGTTTCTGTTTAACTTGTGTCTGAAACAGACTGAATCAAAATTATAATTAAAAATAAAAGTTATGCAACACCCCCAGATGCAACTTTATCTTAAACTAGAAACTCACGCTTGTTTGACCTAGTTCAAGAGAAATACTGGCAGCAGTCTGAAGCTGGATCTAGGAGCTACTTGCCAGCCACATAGAACTAGACTAATGTATCAAAACCTTAGTTTACTTTTCTTCCAATTCACAATTTTAAGTGTTAGGACCACCAATGCCACATTCAGTTTCTTTCTGGCCATTAGAAGCAGTATGAGTAAAAGCATGAACTTTGTAGCCAGAGCCCTGCATTTACGTCATGGCCACTTAGCAGCTCTGCAACCAGGGACTAGGAACCTAGGCTCTCTGTGCCCTCATTTTATTATCTAATGGGATTGACAGTCATTATGGCTTCTCATATTTTAGTTTTAACTTTTAAATGTAACACTTCGAACAGTGACTAGCACGCACTTAAGTACCATGTAAGTTCGCATTACAATGATCCATCTCTAACTGGGCTGCCTCTGTTTCCTATTTAACGTTATTTATAAAGTTCAGTATTTACAAAGTGGTTTTATCACAACACTTTGAACTTCTTAAATATTTTTCATAAGTTAAGTTGTCTTGAAAATTCAGTTCATTTGAGAGTCTTTTGTTTTCATTTGTTTCTTAACATGTTGATCTGTTTCTACACTCTATTAAATGGATTTGAAATTACAATAATCGTTTTTAGATATATTTTCCAATTTGGCATTTCCTTTCATGTTGAAAATTTTAACCTCAAGGAAGGACATTTTTAATTTTCATCTCTTTGACTTCAATGTGAATCTGGGGCAGCAGGTAATTAAATTCGGTGGATGGTCCAGGATGACTATTTGAATTTTTTCTAATTACGTCTCAAGCTAAAATCTAGGATAGCTAAAAGAAATCTATAAAAAATGCATAGTGCTCTGAAGAGATGTTTTATAATCATGAAATAATAGTTGTAGTCCTAACATTTTATTTCTCCATGTCCTGGCCTGTCTCTTTAATAAAATCAGCTCTTTCATTGGTAACTAAGATTAAATTTCCATCCAAAAAGCAGGGATATCCATATTTCATGAATAATTTGACAAGAAACTTTACATAATATTCTAGGTCAACCTGGCAGGATGAATATGTATCTAGTAAATGTACTTGTGTGTGTTTTTAGCCTTTCCATAAGTATTTCCAATCTCCCCCCAGGGCAGATATTATATCTTCTATGTGCATAAGGCTATTTTATTCACTCTCTGAATGTACTGTGTTGATCATTTATATCAACAATGGCATTCGAAGTTTCTTTTTTTTTTAACCTGTTTCATCTGTATGAAAGTTTATTTCAGGAAACAACAAATGCAAACATCTGTCTTTGGTGTATTCTATAGTACATTTCAAAAGTCCACAAGACGTATTACTCTCAAAATCGAAGGAATTAAAATCAGTATTTTCATATGTAATGGCAATTATTTGTTAAGTCGCGTATTGGTATTTTATGGTAAGTCATATACACTTAACCAAAAAATTGTCTATCTCTGAATGGGAAAATCTGCTCTTTATACTCAAGGTTTTAGAGAATGACGTGGGAAGTGGTGAAGAAGTGGATGACAGACGACTTGAAATGAGTTTCAAGTATCACAGCCATTTTCCACTTGGATCCAGTGTATTATTTTAATTGGAATATAAAATGTGAATTCTACAATAATCTGAGAGGTATTAACTTTTATTGGTATAAGTACAGAATATAATAAAAAACTTATACAATTTCCTGTGTTCAAATGTTTCAAAAATAAACACTTTTCTTTAAGTCCAGAAAAGCCTCAGACCATTGGTAGATTACATTTAAACCATGCCCCAAGAGTATGAAATTTGGAGGTAGATTTAGCTATAAAATGGGAATATGATTTCATATAAGCTGCTGAAAATTATACTTCAATTTCCCCTTTCGCAAAATCCACTACGCTAATAACGTGAAGTTCAAAACTATGAAAACAATAAAAAGCCTAATTCATATTAAATTTTCTACATGGAAGGATATTACAATATCAAAACGTACTAACAAGCATAGTAGTAGAGTCTTCCTGAGAAGAGCCCTCATCTCAACTTTCAGAGATTTAATAATCTTGTTACACAAAATTCAACTAAATTCAACTTTTTGTTTTTTAACATCTTTATTGGAGTATAACTGCTTTAAATTGCTGTGTTAGTTTCTGCTGTATAACAAAGTGAAACATATATCCCCATATTCCCTCCCTCTTGCGTCTCCCTCCCACCCTCCCTATCCCACCCCGCTAGGTGGTCACAAACCACCGAGCTGATCTCCCTGTGCTATGCGGCTGCTTCTCACTAGCTATCTATTTTACATTTAGTAGTGTAGGTAAGTCAATGCCACTCTCTCACTTCGTCCCAGCTTACCCGTCCCCCTCCCCATGTCCTCAAGTCCATTCTCTAGGTCTGCGTCTTTATTCCTGTCCTGCCCCTAGGTTCTTCAGAACCTTTTCTTTTCTTTTTTTAGATTCCATACATATGTGTTAGCATATGGTATTTTCCTCTTTCTGACTTACTTAACTCTGTATGACAGTCTCTAGGTCCATCCACCTCACTACAAATAACTCAGTTTCGTTTCTTTTTATGGCTGAGTAATATTCCATTGTATATATATGCCACATCTTCTTTATCCATTCATCTGTCGATGGACACTTAGGTTGCTTCCACGTCCTAGCTACTGTAAACAGTGCTGAAATGAACATTGTGGTACATGATTCTATTCGAATTATGGTTTTCTCAAGGTATACACCCATGAGTAACACTGCTGGGTCATATTGTAGTTCTATTTTTAGTTTTTTAGGGAACCTCCATACTGTTCTCCATAGTGGCTGTATCAATTTACATTCCCACCAAAGGTGCAAGAGGGTTCACTTTTCTCCACGCCTGCTCCAGCATCTACTGTTTGTAGATTTTTTGATGATTGCCATTCTGACTGGTATGAGGTGATACCTCACTGTAGTTTTGATTTGCATTTCTCTAATGATTAGTGAGGTTGAACATCTTTTCATATGTTGGTTGGAAATCTGTATATCTTCTTTGGAGAAATGTTTATTTAGATCTTCTGCCCATTTTTGGATTGGGTTTTTTTTTTTGATATTGAGCTGCATGAGTTGCTTGTATATTGTGGAGATTAATCCTTTGTCAGTTGCTTCATTTGCAAATATTTTCTACCATTCTGAGGGTTGTCTTTTCATCTTGTTTATGGTTTCCCTTGCTGTGCAAAAGCTTTTAAGTTTCATTAGGTCCCATTTGTTTATTTTTGTTTTTATTTCCATTTCTCTCGGAGGTGGGTCAAAAAGGATCTTGCTGTGATGTATGTCACAGAGTGTTCTGCCTATGTTTTCCTCTAAGAGTTTTATAGCATCTGGCCTTATATTTAGGTCTTTATTCCATTTTGAGTTTATTTTTGTATATGGTGTTAGGGAATGTTCCAATTTCATTCTTTTACATGTAGCTGTCCAGTTTTCCTAGCACCAATTATTGAAGAGGCTGTTTTTTCTCCACTGTATAGTCTTGCCTCCTTTATCAAAGATAAGGTAACCATATTTGCATGGGTTTAAGTCTGGGCTTTCTATCCTGTTCCATTGATCTATATATCTGTTTTTGTGCCAGTACCATACTGTCTTGATTACTGTAGCTTTGTAATATAGTTTGAATTCATGGAGCCTGTTTTCTCCAGCTCAGTTTTTCTTTCTCAAGATTGCCTTGGCTATATGGGGTCTTTTGTGTTTCCATACAAATTGTGAAATTTTTTGTTCTAGTTCTCTGAAAAATGCCATTGGTAGTTTGAAAGGGATCACACTGAATCTGTAGATTGCTTTGGGTAGTATAGTCATTTTCATAATGTTTATTCTTCCAATCCAAGAACATGGTATATCCCTCCATCTGTTTGTAAAATCTTTAATTTCTTTCATCAGTGTGGTATAGTGTTTGGCATACAGGTCTTTTGTCTCCTTATGTAGGCTTATTCCCAGGTATTTTATTCTTTTTGTTGCAATGGTAAATGCAAGTGTTTCCTTAACTTCTCTTTCAGATTTTTCATTATTAGTGTATAGGAATGCAAGAGATTTCTAGGCATTAATTTTGTATCCTGCTACTTTACCAAATTCATTGATTCGCTCTAGTAGTTTTCTGGTAACATCTTTAGGATTCTCTATGTGTAGTATCATGTCATCTGCAAACAGTGACACTCTTCTTCTTTTCCAATTTGGATTCCTTTCATTTCTTTTTCTTCTCTCATTGCCGTGGCTATAACTTCCAAAACTATGTTGAATAACAGTGGTGAGATTGGGCATCCTTGTCTTGTTCCTGATCCTGGTAGAAATGATTTCAGTTTTTCACCACTGATAATGATGTTGGCTATTGGTTTGTCATATATGCCCTTTATTACGTTGAGTTAAGTTTCCTCTATGCCTACTTTCTGGAGAGTTTTTATCATAAACGGGTGTTGAATTTTGTCAAAAGCTTTTTCTGCACCTATTGAGATGATCATATGGTTTTTATCCTTCAGTTTGTTAATATGATGTATCACATTGATTGACTTGCATATATTGAAAATCCTTGCATTCCTGGCATACACCCCATTTGATCATGGTGTATCATCCTTTTAATGTCCTGTTGGATTCTGTTTGCTAGTATTTTGTTAAGAATGTTTGCATCTATGTTCAACAGTGATAATGGCCTACAGTTTTCTTTTTTTTTGTAACATCTTTGCCTGGTTTTGGTATCAGGCTGATGGTGGCCTCATAGAATGACTTTGGGAGTGTTCCTCCCTCTGCTATATTTTGGAAGAGTTTGAGAAGGATAGGTGTTAGCTCTTCTCTAAATGTTTGATAGAATTCACCTGTGAATCCATCTGGTCCTGGGCTTCTGTCAGTTGGAAGATTTTTAATCACAGTCTCAATTTCAGTGCTTGGGATTGGTCTGTTTAAATTTTCTATTTCTTCCTGGTTCAGTCTCAGAAGGGTGTGCTTTTCTAAGAATTTGTCCATTTCTTCCAGGTTGTCCATTTTATTGGCATAGAGTTGCTTGTAGTAATCTCTCATGATCCTTTGTATTTCTGTACTGTCAGTTATTACTTCTCCTTTTACATTTCTAATTCTGTTAATTTTAGTCCTCTCCCTTTTTTTCTTAATGAGTCTGGCTAATGGTTTATCTATTTTGTTTATCTTCTCAAAGAACAAGCTTTTAGTTTTACTGATCTTTGCTATCGTGTCCTTCATTTCTTCTTCATTTATTCCTGATCTAATCGTTATGATTTCTTTCCTTCTGCTAACTTTGGGGGTTTTTTGTTCTTCTTTCTCTAATTCCTTTAAGGTGTAAGCTTAGGTTGTTTATTTGAAATGTTTCTTGTCTCTTGAGGTAGGATTGTATTGCTATAAACTTCCCTCTTAGAACTGCTTTTGCTGCATCCCATAGGTTTCAGGCCGTCATATTTTCATTGTCATTTGTTTCTGGGTATTTTTTGATTTCCTCTTTGATTTCTTCAGTTATCTCTTATTTAGTAGTGTATTGTTTAGCCTCCATGTGTTTGTATTTTTTTCAGTTTTTTTTCCTGTACTTGATATCTAGTCTCATAGCACTGTGGTCAGAAAAGATACTTAATACAATTTCAATTTTCTTAAATTTACCAAGGCTTGATTTGTGACCCAAGATATGATCTATCCTGGAGAATGTTCCATAAGCACTTGAAAGTATTCTGTTGTTTTTGGATGGAATGTCCTATAAATATCAGTTAAGTCCATCTTGTTTAATGTACCATTTAAAGCTTGTGTTTCCTTATTTATTATCATTTTGGATGATCTGTCCATTGGTGAAAGTGGGGTGTTAAAGTCCCCTACTATGATCGTGTTACTGTCGATTTCCCCTTTTACGGCTTTTAGCAATCGCCTTATGTATTGAGGTGCTATGTTGGGTGCATAAATATTTACAATTGTTATATCTTCTTCTTGGATTGATCCTTTGATCATTATGTAGTGTCCTTCTTTGTCACTTGTAATAGTCTTTAAAGTCTATTTTGTCTGATAGGAATTGCTACTCTAGCTTTCTTTTGATTTCCATTTGCATGGAATGTCTTTTTCCATCCCCTCATTTTCAGTCTGTATGTGTCCCTAGGTCTGAAGTGGGTCTCTTGTAGACAGCATATATATGGGCCTTGTTTTTGTATCCATTCAGCCAGTCTGTGTCTTTTGGTGGGAGCATTTAATCCACTTATATTTAAGGTAATTATAGATATGTATGTTCCTATTCCTATTTTCTTAATTGTTTTGGGTTTGTTATTGTAGGTCTTTTCCTTCTCTTGTGTTTCTTGCCTAGAGAAGTTCCTTTAGCGTTTGTTGTAAAGCTGGTTTGGTGGTGCTGAATTCTCTCAGCTTTTGCTTGTCTGTAAAGGTTTTAATTTCTCCATCAAATCTGAATGAGATCCTTGCTGGGTAGAGTAATCTTGGCTGTAGGTTGTTCCCTTTCATCACTTTAAAAATGTCCTGCCACTCGCTTCTGGCTTGCAGAGTTCCTGCTGAAAGATCAGCTATTAACCTTATGGGGATTCCCTTGTATGTTATTTGTGCTTTTCCCTTGCTGCTTTTAACATTTTTTCTTTGTATTTAATTTTTGATAATTTGATTAATATGTGTCTTGGCATGGTTCTCCTTAGATTTATCCTGTATGGGACTCTCTGCACTTCCTGGACTTGATTATTTCCTGTCCCATATTAGGGAAGTTTTCAACTATAATCTCTTCAAATATTTTCTCAGTCCCTTTCTTTTTCTCTTCTTCTTCTGGGATGACTATAATTTGAATGTTGGTGAGTTTAATGCTGTCCCAGAGGTCTCTGAGACTGTCCTCCATTCTTTTCATTATTTTTTCTTTATTCTGCTCTGCGGTAGTTATTTCCACTATTTTATTTTCCAGGTCATTTATCCATTCTTCTGCCTCAGTTATTCTGCTACTGAGTCCTTCCAGAGAATTTTTAATTTCATTTATTGTGTTGTTCCTCATTGTTTGCTCTTCAGTTCTTCTGGGACCTTGTTAAACATTTCTTATATTTTCTCCATTCTATTCCCAAGAATTTGGATCATCTTTAGTATCATTACTCTGAATTCTTTTTCAGATAGACTGCCTATATCTTCTTCATTTGTCTGGACAGGTGGGTTTTTACCTTGCTCCTTCTTCTGCTGTGTAGTTCTCCATCTTCTCATTTTGCTTATCTTACTGTGTTTGGGGTCTCCTTTTTGCAGGCTGCAGTTCATAGTTTCCGTTGTTTTGGTGTCAGCCTCCAGTGGGTAAGGTTGGTTCAGTGGCTGGTGTAGGCTTCCTCGTGCCTGTGTTCTAGTGAATGTGGCTGGATCTTGTCTTTCTGGTGGGCAGGACTGTGTCTGGTGGTGTGTTTTGCCGTGTCTGTGAACTTAGTATGATTTTTGGCAGCCTCTATGCTAATGGGTGGGGTTGTAGTCCTGTCTTGATAGTTGTTTGGCATGGGGTGTCCAGCACTGGAGCTTGCTGGTCATTGAGTTCAGCTGGGTCTTAGCGTTGAGACCGACATCTCTGGGAGAGCTCTCGCCAACTGATATGTGGGGCCAGGAGGTCTCTGGTGGTCCAATATCCTGAACTCGGCTCTCCCACCTCAGAGGCTCAGGCCTGATATCTGGCTGGAGCACCAAGACACTGTCAGCCACACGGAGAAGTTGAAATCTTCTTTGCAGTTTCTATGATTACTTGTCCTAGAGGTTTCCAGATTTGAAATGTGTAGCGACCTGCAAATCCAAGAGCTGCAATACCCAGCTCCACAGCTATCAAACTTCTTGCCAGTCCTCAGTCAATGTCGGGGTCCTACTTCTTGGTTGGGGGTGGCGAGCACTCAGCGTAGCACAGACCCTCACAAGCAGTCCAATTCAACTTTTTAAAAAGCATAATTTTACTTAAAATATGTGCTGGTTCTAGTGAAATAGAGTCTGCCTTCAGATAGTGCATTCAATGGATGTCACCCATAGGGAAAATAATTGTTCCAACTGTATGACAAAAATTACTTTCGGAATACTTTTCAAGAGTCATCTCACAAATGTAACTTAGGAGAGCATTTAATAAGCAAAGCATGCAATTAAGCAGGATCAAGCCTACCTTCTGTGATACTTATATTCAAAATAACTAAATCCTCAAATGGAAAATAGATGGGTGATAAATCTCGGCTAAATCTATAGTCTTTACAGTACTTTTTAATTTCATTTTGGTATTGTTATTATAATGTGTTATAAAGAAGTATGTAAAATATTTGGTGTTCAAAGATGAACACAATGTCTTTTTTTGAAGTAAAATATGAGATGTTAAGTTTTCAAATATGTCAAAGACGATGCTCTATTTGAAATGTAGATCAGATGAAGTCTGTTGTTTTTTCACTCCCCTCCAAGCAGAGCTCTGGCCTTTGCATTCTCATTTGTGTGCAAAGTAGGGGCATACAAAATTCACCTTAAAAGTGATGCAACAACATCAAGATTGCGAGACTGAAAAGGGCAGCACTCTTATCATGGCAACACCTTGAGAAGGTGCACCTCAACTTGTAAAGATGAACTATCATTTGAGAAAACAAACTAATGTTGGCAAATTTATGTCACTAAATATTTTAAAATCTGCTTGTGTGTGTTTTATAACATGTGCTTTTATGTTTAACTGTTGTGGAAAACTGTCATAGGAAAATAAACTCCAAAGGTTCCACTGAACAGTTTATAGAATTCGACTTTTAGCGCTAGATGAAATGTTGTCTTTTAAAGTACACGAGTGCAGAACAATAGTCTCTTATCCTGCCACCTATTCTATATCCAATTTTGAAATCCTATGCTGTAACAGATTTAACCAATTGTATACTGCTGCTCTTCTGTAATTATATAAAAAATGCTATGAAGGTTAAACGTATCTCTTAGTGGAAATTAAAAGGCATTCTCTTTTATCAGTTTGATAATGAAGATGCTTAAACCAAAACTACCAAAAATATCTGTACACCCCACCTCCCATAAGCCAGAAACGTCCTCCTTATTTACTATAATCTTTCTCAGAGTGTAGCTATTGGGCCAGGTACAATAGGATGACTTGAAGGCATGTCTTTCCTTAAGCCACATCTCAACCTACTGAGTCAAGTTATCTGATGAAGATGTTCTGGATTGTACATTTTACAAACAGTTCCTTGATGATTTTTGTATACATTCAAATTTGATTCATGCAAAAAAAAAGGGGGGGGGTAAAGTATTCAAATTCCATGTGAAAAACCCAATACTTTTTAAGAAATAGGCATGAAGCCATAATTACGTCTGAAACCTGTATAAATTAATTTCTCTAATTTTCTAATTAGTCTCCTGAAAATGTGGATGCCTGGACTGTGAGAAAGCCATTATGAAAGGGGAGAAAAGACTGTACTGACCTTAAGCTTTACATAATTTGTATTTTTTTTCTTTTTTTTTTATCCAAACCAGCTCTGAAAGAATCAGAGACAAATAATTTGAAACACCTCTCTTTGCCAAAACCACTGAACTAATGCATTCACCCATGTCCAGAAAAAGAGAAAACATAAGAAATAAACATTTTATTAAAGTGATTTTTGCAGTAATACAGCTTTCCCATTCATGTACGATGAGCTCTCCTGTTTGGTCTGAAAACATATAACTGACAATTTTAAGTGATCAATATTTCACTATTCAGAAGAGGCATTAGAGTACTTAGCACTGTACACTGTCAAGTGGTGATGTTTAAATTCATTTATGTTACATCCATCGTGCAACATGAGTTGCATTTATGGAGGAAAATCAGATTAGGTAGTGACTCATTGCAAAGTCAATCACGGTTTCATTTGGTTCTCATTTTGGGACTCCTGGTCTGTGAGGAAATGTTAGCACACTGTACACACTTCAAGGCATAATTAGCATATTGGAACATTTTCACATGGAGACTGGCTTTTCCTCTGCCTTTAGATATAGTTTTATTATTTTAATTTTTTTTCCATTGGTAAGGCCTTGGATTTTATTTTTTCCTCTAGAATTTAAACATGACTTACTATCCTATAAATATTTTCTGCTTAAATTGAATTTTCAAATGTTCACTACTAAATTCAACTTTCAGTTCCCTGTTTTAAATACAAACTTCCCATTATTTTGACAGCAGCAGTTCACAGGAGTAGTTTTCACAGCCATAAAATGTACTACAGCTAGTTTGTAGTATTTTCCATGTTATTTCTCTTTACTGATAATATTTTAATAAATTTGGGATCTTAGTTATTTGTACAAGAAGCTTTATTATTTGCAATTTTCTTATAACACTAGATCCCACATAAGTAAAAATAAAGGACCTTTTGTTTCCAGATTATAGCAAAGTGCCAAGTCTGGCGGTAGGAAGTCCAAACTCTGGAGCCAGAGACCCTGTGTCCAGGTCTTGACTCTACCACTTAGTAGCTGGGAGGAGATACTTGAGCTGTAGGTACCTCACCTCAGATTCCTCATCTGTAAAATGGGCATACAGCTTTCCACAGGTATATCCAAGAGTACTTGTACTTCACAGGACTGTTATGAGCTAATACTTTAAATAAAAACAGTGCCTGGCACACCGTGTAACTGCTACATAGTGTTTGTTAAATGAATCAAAATATTAGCCCCGCAAAAAGTGAAATTTGCTGTACACTGTAAAAACACCTTCAGGCATCTACATTAAACAACACTGCATCACCAAAGCCTAATCCTATGCCTCGCATAGTTTCACTTTGACTGTTGGTTAATTCATATGAAAAAAATACAGTTCATATTTCTATAGAATTATAGTGTTTCTCTACAAAAGGTGTGAAGCAATAGTACAAAAGTTTTCCTAAAAAAGTGATGTTTACACTGAAACAAAGGGTAAGTTAGCCAGGCAATATACTGCAGAGGGAACAGCATGGGCAACACTTGACACAAATACATACACGCATATTCATTTTCATTGACATGTATGGACTGTCACAGTCACAATATGGTGCAGAATCATTGTAGGATGGATTCCTGTACCTGTGGAAGAAATTCAACCAGAGCACCACCATGAATTGAAAGCCACCGAAGAAGCATATTAACTTGTATTTTTTCAACGTTTTCTCCCAGCCTTTTAGGAAAAAAAAAACATTAATGACTTTTTAGGAAAGGTGCTTTTTATGCCAATTCCCACATTTTCTATAAAAAGGATAAGACTTCTATTTTAGTATCCAAGAGAGACGAGTAATACTTTCAGGCCTCTTCTACTCTTACTTGATCCTGTCCATTGCCAAAGAAATGACTTATTTAGTTGGTGATATACAATGTACTAAGCAAATATAGCCAAGCCCTTTACCGGCATTTATTCTTTCAGAGGAATGGATCAAATAAATTCTTAAGCCCACTCCAGTCTCACATGCACAGTAAGCTTTCCATACCAGGTTATATCCTAATAAGGGAAGCTGCCTGCACCTGTGCAGCTGCTAAGGGTTAAAAGTGTAGGAGGCATAATTTTGGCTTGATGTCTAAGCTATGTTCTACCAATGCAGGTTTACCAATTACAAGGCAGATATTTTGGTCTCTGTTTCACACCCATGTCTAATTCTCAATTGTTTCAGAAACCATACGGGAGGAGATAGGATTAGCTGACTGCCCACTCATTTATCACTTGAATTTTTTTAAACAACGAAATTTTAATGAACCATCTTGGAGACTTGTGTTCCATGGAAACACATTAAGAAAGAATGATTTAGTCATCTGTCGAGTAATACTGCACAGATCAGCGGCTTTCAAAATAGTTCATGGAATTCTGGTTGCTATTAGGAGGTGGGAAACCTCCTGGATGAGGTGATAGGAATCAGAATCAAAAGTCCTTGATTAGCGGGAAGCAATCTGAGATAATGGTATATGCATGAGCATTAGAGAATGCACACCGGATTCAAATTTCAGCTCCTACCTTCATTAGCTGAGAAGCTATAAGCTTACTTTCAAGTAAGTTGTGTATAAAATTCAATGATACATTTTGTAGAGTTGCTACCACAACACATATAGAAGTCACTCGATAATGCTTTTTGTTGAACTTCAACGAACAGAATGTGGACAAATACTTGACAGAGTTGGAGCTGAATAGTTTTTAACATGCTATTATTATTTTAGTTAATAATGTTAATATTAATGAATAAAAGTCTGGTGGGTTGCCATTGGTTCCTTTTGGAACTACTGTTACACAATAGTTTACTAATAATTTTTAGAAGAACATGGCTGGAAAAACCTTGGCAGTCAATAGAAAGTCGGCAGAATTTGAAGAGGTGATGATGAAAAGTTTCATAAAAATTAGGATTTGAAATGAAATCAGAAGCTGGAATAATGAAACAAAAATAACTAGATGAAACACAGAAATTCATAAAAAGCACTCAGTCTTCACAACATAGCAGTAGTAAGCACAACATTAATGAAATGTCTGGTTAAATAAAAGCATAATATGAGTACATGATGCCATATAACTACTCTACAGCATATTACATCAGACTCCATTAGTAGAAGCAGTCTTCAACTATAGCTAAGCAAATGTCCTCAAGTTCTATGTGTTACCCAGACCACACCTGGGTAAAACAGTAAGAATACTAAAAACAGTAGGCTCATTCAAAGGAGACAGACTAGGAGGACAACAGAGTATCAACCCAGTAAATGAAGATGGATTGAGATACATAGGACCTGCTTATCAGGCAGGAAGGAGGATTAGTGACTCTAATAGGAATTTTCTATATTCTTAAACAACTGTTAAATACAAGAAGGACACATTCACTTTATGTGACTCCAAAGTTAAAATAAGCACTATCAGGTGACTCATACAGGGAAGTAGATTCGGGGCAGTATTTTGAATTCACAGAGCTTGTAAAAAAAAATGAACAAGCTTCCTCCAGGGATTGCAAGGTGCAAACCTAAAGGCTGAATGCTGGGAAGCACTTACTTGCTAAGTGGAATGTCATTGATAGGCTACTACTTCCCAGTCCCCTTTACATGCCCAGGAGTATTTTTATGACTTTGTATTTATTATCCCAACATGAGTGAATGGTAACGGAATGTTTAAAATCACAAGTATATCTCTAGTGTTAATACTTGCAAAGTTTAAGTAGTTTCCAGAGAATTAATCTATTACTTAAGGGTTATTTGAGATATTTAGCTATCAGAAACTTAACATTTTGGGCATCAACTTTTCTAGTTAAAAAGTGTTTGAAATGCAAGGTCTGAAAAGGTTATTTAAAAATTTTAGTCTCTTTGCCCCTTTTATAGCCAAATTTAGTATATTTGATGTACACTGGTCTGTTGACCGCTATTAAAAGTTACTTGAATCTATTATTTCTTAGACACTATTTCTGCCATTTAATTTCTCATCCTGTGTCACAGGTAGGAAACTGTCTAAGGCAAAACACTGTCTTCATTTCCTACCCGAACAACACCAAAACTATTGACATATATCCAAGTCTTGAACTAACTAAAAATCTATAACACTATATGTATAGCTGATTCACTTTGTTATAAAGCAGTAACTAACACACCATTGTAAAGCAATTATACTCCAATAAAGATGTTTAAAAAAAAAGTCTATTACAGTAACAGAAATTACTTTCATTTTTCCAGTTCTGGCTATGATATAAAGTTAGTATAAGACCTGCTTCCCCACCACTATCAATTCTAACAGGAGGACAAAACATATGGAACAACTGTTCACAGCACCCAAAAGAAACTTATACAGGGCTGTAATCCTAAGACTAGGAAAGCAAAAGAGGTGAGCCCCATTTCACTCAGTATTTATTCCTGAAGGCAGTTTTCAATGTGCTTCCCAGGGATTTAGAAAACAGAGCATCAATCTCTCATGGCTGAGGAAACAAGAACACGCAAAAGAGAGAGAATTTGATGACAAGTTACAAGAGGAGGGAACCACAGAATGGGAACTCAAATATCTGAGTGCAGACTTGAGAGGCTACACAGTGTGACAGAAGTTAAAGTTCAGCCAGAGTGAAGACACATAGTAGACAACACAATTCAATGGAGATCCCAGAAAGGCCAGGTTTTAGGGAAAGGAATCATGTCAGTGTGAAGGTGTCACACTCTAAGAGTCAAGAAAAAACCAAAACAGACCAACCTTAACAAAGCCTGTAACTAATATTGACAAGGACAAGGTGATCTACGGTAACTGAACTGCCTGCCAGGACAAAACTTAAACCTCTCAAAGAACACTAAGGGAAAGTACAACTAAGAAACTAAAACAGGAGAAATAAAAAGACAGTACTAAAAATAACTGATTAATCAAAAAGAAAATTAAAAAGGAACAATAAAGAAACAATAAGCAGAAGGGACCAGTAGAAAAAAAATAGCATGATAGTAGGCCAACTCTTTCAGTAATTATATTAAGTATCAATTAAATGCTTCAACAGAAGGCAAAGCTTGTCAGAATACTAAAAAACAAAATATGCTGTTTAGACATGCACTATACTATTTAGATATATTTTATAACCCAATTCCACTGCGGAGTATGTAAGACAAAATGAAACAAAAGAACTCTTATGTCCAAAGACTTGTAGAAATATGTTCAGCTTTCTTAAAAGTTTTGAACTTTTTTTTAAAAAACAACTTAAATATAGTAGGATGTGTATGTAAATTGTAGTTGTATTCATCTAAGGGAATACTACACGTCAATAACAATAGACTACTGATATGTACAACAACATGGATGAATTGCAGTCATAATGTCGAAGAAAAAATAAAAAGGAGTACATATTGTATAATTTCATTTGCAAGGAAACAAAAACCAGTTATAATTTATATAGTGTAGCTATAAAGAGTAGCTATACTTGGGAGTTCTAGGAACATTCCATATTTTTATCCAGTTGGGGTTCATTAGTGAGACAGATGTAAAATTTATGAAGTCAATTAAGATTTATGCACTTAACTGTCAGTTATACCTAATGAAAATAAAGGTCAACGACTGTGCAGAAAAGTGTTTACTCAGCAGGCAGGTCTAAATGCTACCTTTCCGAGGCCTGTGTGCAAGATTGGCCCTCGGCTAGCGTCTTGCAACTTGGGTTTCAAAAGTGTTCTCATCATTCCCAGAAATGATGATTGGCTTAGTGTGTTTAAATTTTTTTTTTTTACAAGCAGTACGTTTTATGCTAACACCTGTTTTCCTTCTCAGAGTCTAGAATTCGTGTACGTGCCAGACAGAGGCTGCCTATATGAGCAGCCCCAATAAACACCCCAGGGGCCGAATGTGTAATAAGCTGGCAGACAAGATTTCCCTGTAATAAATCATAACCATAAATATAACTCTATGTTGAATCTTGTGAATCCTTCTAGTGAATTACTGAATCTGAGAGTGGTTGGAGACTCTCAGAACAGGGATGATGACAATAAACTAGTTTTTGTTGTTTTTTTAAAATGTAGTTGGATTTTATATTTCTCTTTCTCTTCCTATTTTAATTTCTCTTCCCTTCCCTTCCCTTGGAAAATAAGAACCTGAGTTGGGTGAGAGGATGCCCCATATGCAGGGCATTCCAGTAAGGGGTAAGGAGGACTCATGCAAGGCACAACAAATGGTTTTGAAATTGAGAGGTATGAGGATGTCCAAATAGGGGGTTGGCAGTGCCCTCCCAGCTTCAGAAGGGATTCTATACAGTGCAATAGTTGGGGGTAGGGGTTGGTGCTCACGGCAGTGGCAGTACGATTTGTTAAATATGAAGGTCTCATCACATAAAGACGTATGTGAAGGATAAAGGGATATAGATTCCTCACTATCAAAAAATAAGTTACAGTCACTAAGAGCATATAAATCTTAAAAGTTATCATACACAAAAAAATCTGTAACTATGCATGGTGATAGATGTTAAGCTATTGTAGTAAATGTTTTGCAATATATACATATATCAAATCATTATGTTGTACACCTAAAACTAATACCATGTTATATGTCAAAAATATCTCAATTTTTAAAAACTTACAAAGTATAGAAATAAATGTTACAAATACAGAAAGGGCAAGAACCAGAGTGTACCCTGTGTTTTTGGATTGGAATTCGGAGATGTTAGTGTGAATTCATTATCGTAATATAGATACATAGCTATAGAAATAAATGCAGCTCTATACACACACACACACACACACACACACACACACACACACACACACACACACACAGCCTTTCCTACGTGTTTACTGAAGAGCCAGGGAAAGGTGACAGACCAATGTTTGCTGTTCCATTAATCCTATAGTTCCTAACTCTACCACTCTGACTTCAGTATCTTTGTCTGCAAAGGTTTTTCTCTGTAACTGACCAATGTTCTGCCTTCTTCCTGTCCTCCCCCATCAGTTCCTCCCACTTCTCCGGAACATCTGGTTTGGTCCCTAGGATGTGAAGAAGTTTTTGAACAAATGAGATTAGCTATAACCTCATCACCAGCTTTGGGACTGCAATTTTTGAGAAACTGTACCTGATTTGTCTAATATTCCTATTCATACTGCATATTTAATAATGTTTTCTAGTGGGTCATATTCTTAGTATAAAAGTAGCCAACTTAAGGCTTCCTATGCTGCAGTAACTTATAAAGCTGGAGAAAGGTTAATAGAAGTTACCAGAGCATCAATTATTGGTTATGGTCTTAAAATAAAGTCATATATACATATATATATATATATATATATATATATATATTTGGCATCTCTCATGTAATAGAGCAATCTAATAGGGGATTTTTTTACTTTAATAGTAAACAAAATATCTCATGGAAAAATCATAGCTGATTTATCAGAGGCTTCACAAGTGCCTGATGAGATATGAGTAATTCATTTGCTGAAATGAAGAACTGAAAACAGAAGAGCTGAAAAATCTTTCCTTAAAACACAGCAGACTCCAAATTTAGAAGCACCATTTGTAATACAATAAGAAGTGTTTGTTCAATTTCAAAAATACACTTCACATACAAAAAAAAAACAAGTGGATTATGAAAAAGGCTAAAAGAAATCTGATTAGGATGTGGAAATCACCTAACAAAGTAATTCCTATACAGCAGTCCCTATCTGCTTGGTTAGCATTGTTGTGCCATCAACAAAATCATTTAGTAAAAGAGGGAGTTTGAAGACACCAGGCTCTTACTACACCTACCAAAAATATTGTTCTAAATGTAGTAAAGAGATGTGCTGTTTATCAGAAGTAGATACAGGCTACTCCTACGGTAACTTGGGCAACTTTACCAGGGACCTGGTGGCCACTGGGTATCGTAAAACTCACAACTGTTAAAGGTAAGCGATTTTGTCTAGCCATGGTGTGTATAATGCCTGGATGGCCGGAAGTCTTTCTGTCTTCAGTAAAGGAAAACTGTTTAGACAGCGGTAAAGACTCTTAATAAACCTAATTCCCACTTTGGGGATTCCAGAGCACACTGCCTAGAACAGAGGAAGACCTTTTATTTCTATTGTTGTTCTGGGAATATGCAAATATTTACAGATGCCTGTAAGCTGTCATAACGCCCTATCATCAGCCGTCCTCTGGACAGGCAGAGCAAGTTAATCAACCTCTTAAAACAAAACAAAAAAACACCTCATTGACTATGATTTAGCAATCTACCAGACTAAAATGGCTTAGAGCTTTACCACTGGTTTTGTTTTAAAAAATTAGAAGCACTACTACAAACAAGCACTGAATTTTGAACTTACGTTTGGCAGGCCTGTGAATTAGGGTCTGAGACAACACCCTGGGATTCATTTAGCTGAATCCCCTCATAATCATGTTCAATACTTAAAAACGCTTCTCTCTTCCCTGGAAACTCAGAGATACAAAGTCATAATGACCCAGCAAGACTGGCTGGAAGAAGTCTTCCACCTCTACTGGCAGGAGGTTTCATCTTCACAAAGTTGTTCTGCAGGAAAGATGTGCTGTCACTATGCTAGGAGAGACTCTGTCAAGTGTTGCTGATCACCCATGAGGCTGTCAACGCCACAGCAAAGCAAGCAGCTGGATCCATCCTTCCTGAGGTGGACTGGACTATGGTCCCCACAAAGGATTTGAAACTTCAGCTTTTTGAGCAATTGATATCGGTGCTCAACTTAATTGGAAGGTAGGATTCTAGCAAGCTTATTACTATCATCATAGACTGTTTTGTTGTCCTATTCACAGCAGGGTCCTTTCAACTACTTTAAGAATCATATTTTACTAGAAAGCAAACATGCTACTTGCTACATTACTCTTTCTTTCTGTACTCCAAGTAATGGTTCCCATAATCATATTTCTGATCACCTCTAAATCCTACTCCTAGTATAAAGAGATTCTGGACGTAAAAATCCAGAAATCTGATTATTGACAGAGTAAAAAAATGGGACCATTGTCATTAGTATTTTTTGTAATAAAAAAGTGAAGGTAACTAATAAGCACTGAGGTACTTAGACTCTAAATTCAACAAAAAAAATTTGTTAACTTGTTTGACTAGAAGAATGGTGTAGATAAGAAAAAACATTTAAATAACAGACACACAGAAATCTGGCATTTACAGAGAGAGACTGCAGTAGACAGGTCTAATGGCACTCAATTAAGTTTGGGATGCGAGTTCTCAGCCAATCCCAATAAAGACAGATAAACACATGGAGATTTAGTTGACTGTTATAATAATATGGTAATTGAATTACACCTGAGACAAAAAATAAGGTTCATTGGGTGGACCTAATGTTTATTAGATCTATATACATTAAACACTGGAATTACAATCTGTACCTTTTGATGGGTGTCTTACTTTAATAAGACTGATACTAGATGATGACCATGGGTATCTTTGCTTTTCACATGGGGAAAATTTGTGAAGACAGAATAATTCCTAAAGAGCCTAAGTTGTCATATTCATGTGATGGTAGTTATGTCACTGAATGAAATCCAGGAGGAGGAAAACTCTTAATTAAAAATTTAGAGTATCAGACTCCAGAGTTAAGCTGCCCCATAGCCTTGGATTGGATAAGACTTCATAAAGAACAATGATGCTTATGAATCATTTGAAAAATGTGAGCAATAAAAACATCACACCGATTTGTAAAATTAATGAATCACTAAGCAAAACTTTCGTGCATTGCTAATCAAGAGTCTGATTTCACCATTCACCATGGGTATGATTTATTCAAAGGCCATTCCTCCAAGCAAATGACATACCACCTTTTTAAAAATTTAATAATTCTGTTTGTTTGTCATAATTCTGAGAAAATTGCTTTGTATTTTACTATGGACTTGTTGGATATTCAGAGGACTGCAACTCGCCCAGAGAAAGATGAAAACAGCAATGGAGTTAACTGGAAATTTGCGATGTTACTATTTTATTACAGTAACAAAAGAGGACTGTAAGTGTAAATACAAATCTAAAAGAAAAAAAAAAATCTCCCTGTTGAAAATAAGAGATTTCCACTACCTCCCTTTTCTTAGAGCATTTACTTGAGAAAAATATGTAATTCTTAGTTCTTTCTCAGTCTCTTTGAAATGTAAATCTTTAAGAGAGCTAAATAAGCCTACTGCCAGCTTCCCAGAGCCAGGAATATCCTTCTCAAGGACATAACTCCCCATCTCCCAGTGTCTATGGGAGGGTAGCAAACCTGACTTCTGGAACAGCCTTGCCTCAAGTTGCAAAACCACAACCTGACTAAAAATGAGTTTATTTTCCTTTGGATAAAGCCTACTTAAGCAAATTCAGATGGTTATCCCAACAACTAAGTGAATCTGGGATGAACTACGTGTGACAAACGGTGTTGTCCTCAAGTAAGAAGACTTGGCTAGTTATTATTTACCTTGAGAACATATATGTGATAGGTTCTATCTTCTTGACTATGTGAAAGGGTGAGATTTCTTTCTGTCTTTGGTATCTCTTAGTGCACTGCCCGTGACACCCATCACATTTTTGTCTAATGCTTATTCAATAGTAAAACTCAAACTTTTTTCTTTCTCTTCTAGCCTTGTAGACAGGTTTTCTGGGTTGGGAGGAGATTATTTTTATTTTTATTTCCCCAACCACTTTGCAAATAGCTGTCCTGTAATCATCAAAAGTGTCAAGGTCATGAGAATAAAGGAAAGCTGAAGAAATGACCTAGATTGAAGAAAACAGACAGACAACAATTAAGTGCAATTTGAGAGTCTAAACTGGATTCTTTTGAGTCCAATCAAATAAGAGGAATTGTTAAAACTTCAGTGGATTCTAAGTATTAGTATCTATGTATTGATGTTAATTTTCTTATTCTGATGATTACATTGAAGAATGTGTTTGGATGAAATACTAAAGTATTATGGTAGATGCAGCATTATTTCCAAATGGTTTAGGAAAGAAGTTTTATGAACTGTACTTTTCTCTAAGGTTGAGATTGTTCCAAAGTTGGCTGGGGGCAGGGAGAGAGACAGAGATAGAGAAAGATACACCCACACACTCATCAAAAAATGTAATATTTGTTAAATTTCTCCTAGTTGGTTCTTTCTTAAAAAAAAAAAAAAGAATCAGATACTTTTAAACCCCCATTCTGTATTCCATTCTCTCTCTAGAGATAACTACTCTATAATGCAGATTTCCCACACAAGCTTATATAATATATGCTGTTGTTCTGTATTTTAAACTACGTAAGTGGTATCGTACATCCATGTACTTTTGTAACTTATTTTGAGCTTTTATTTTGAAATGTATACACTTTTTTACATCTTGCTAAATTTTATTTTTAACAGTAGTGTTGTATAAGCCCCAGTTTATCCATTCCTCTACTGAGAAACAGGTTGCTTTGACTTTTCTCACTATTATAAATATTATTGCAGCATTATATAAAGTTTAAAAATATCTTCTCCCAGGGAGCGGCTTGCAGTTTTTCCCTTATCAATTGATGTCTGACATACAGGAGGTTTCAATTTTAATACTGGCACATTTGCTGATTCATTTTTAATGGTTTGTCCTGTTGGGTATTCTAAAGAATTCTTTTTGTGCTCATGCATTTTAGATATTTTTTTATAAGTACTTCAGAAAAAAAGTACAATGGATTTTTTAAGAAAAACACCTTGAAAAATAGAGAAGAATCTATGTTAACTCACTAAAAGGTTGGGTGTGTGTGTGTGTGTGTGTGTGTGTGTATTCATTCATCCAGATTGACAGGCTTAACAAACTTCTAAAATAAATAATAGTGTAGCATTAAATGTTATATAAAGAGAAGTTTCAAATTATTTTCTGAGTGTGTTTGAGAAAATACTTAGACAAGATAGTCAGGCTTGTATTATTTGTCTTTCAGCTAATTATGTGGGAAAATGTTTGAGAATATTATCTGAATCTACTTCTAAAAATCATTTATTTATTTATTTACTCATTTATCCATGCATTCATCCAAGCATTCATTTATTCAACAAATATTTGATCTGTAAATATTTATCCTAGTGCCTAGTATCTGCAATAGTTTCAGAAGCAAAGCTAAACCTCTGTCCTCAGAGATTTTGTATTTTTTTGAGGCAAAACAGGCAACAGACAAATGAATCAGTAACTACACAACATGCTAAGTGCTACAGAGAAAAATAAAGCAGCAGGGGTGGAGGTAAGCAAGTAGCTACTCTTTCAGGTAAGATTTTCTAATAGAGAGTCTTAACTTTCATGTGCACAAGTATTAATAACTAAGACACTTTTTAGCAACTAAAATAGAAGATGGAAAAATAAACTGAGGAGTTGACACCAGGATGGCTACCTATTTATACTTTATATGAAGGGGCAAATCTTTGAGGCTAATTATGACAACAAGTGTTACAAATGCAATATGGATGAAAGAGATTTAGGATCTGAAAGGATTGGCTAGATGTATTAATAGGTCATCAAAGTTAGAGAGGCAGTAAGTGAAAAATTCCCTTCCCTATGTGTTGCTACAAGTACTGATGAAAGAGACCTTAAGAGGAGAACAAGGTAGCAAGAGAAAAATTGAAAAGGTGAAATTTTCATGTCACTTGAAGCCCTTCTAGCCATACTACCTGTAAAGATATTATGTTCACTCATAAAAGTAATATAATTAAGGCTACTGATTACTGAAAGACTACACAGATAGCTGTTAACCAAATCAAGTGACTACTAAATATTCAACAGTTACATAAAGGAAAGGAATTTAGACATTTTAAAGAGTAATTTCAGTGGAAGACTGGTAAATCATAATTGAAATAGACTCAGATGTAATGATCAGGAGCTAAGACATGCATTTTAGGTATCACAAGATGCAGCGGTTACTTGTGTTGGCAACTATTCCTCCACCTGGCTTTAAATTTCTGTGAGCAGATGCTTCAGGTAGTATACTAGTGAATTTGCTATAGTGGGAAAAGTCAAGGGTTTGTAGAATCTATCCTAGGAAACCTGCCTCACCCACAAATGGAATACTGCATTCTGTAGTGAGAACATGGTTGGCATACAAGTAACTTTAATCTGGCTTTATGAATACCAGCAAGAAACACTGAGTGTAATATCACTGACACAGAAATATTAGGTGCTATGATGCAAGTGGTTCCCCTGGATGCCTTAACTAACCTTGGTCTTAGGAAGCCAAAAAGTAAGCAGGAAGGGGAAACTAATCTGTGTCTTAATTAAGCTATTAAAATTGGAAGCCCAATGTATAGTAATTTCTATGAAATAAGATAAGGATTGAGTGCTGAAAATACCCTAAGATGAACTTGTTTGAATATGGAGATTCTATGGTGGAGGGGAAAAAAAGAAAGGGGTGATATTAAAAATTGGAACTGTGACTGAAGAGATTCGGTGGTCAAGAGCTTTTACCCGATTTCATAATTGGTACAGATATTTTCACAGATATTACATATAACTAGGTCATGTTGCCTTTGCACTTTTCATGGACACATTGAGTTCATCTTATTTTAATTGGCTATGATAAACAGAAACAGTCCTCCTTATATGAGGTATTAGGCAAAATTAAACTCTAGAAGCTAACAAGAGATCAGTACACTGATCAAGCAATTGGTTGACATGGAACTTTTGATTCCCAAACTTCCTTTTAATAATCTGATATGATTATTAAATAAAGAAAAATGTTCCTAGAGGCCAAACATTTTGGCTTCTGGGTCTTTGCCCTCTTAAACTTATTGAGCGCCCCAACTAACTTTTGCTCCCCAACTAACTTTTGCTTATGTGGATTACATTTATTGATATGTACCATAGTAGAAATTAAAGCTTATGTATTTAAAAATATTTATTAATTCATTAAAAATGTAACTATCCCAATAAGTGGTTACATAAATAAAAAACTTTTTCAGGAGTGATGTCAACAAGATGGTAGTATAGGAAGAGCTGGACCTTCTTTCTCTCAACAAACACCAATTCGGCAACAAATCATGGACAAATCTATAATGGGGGTGGGTAAATAACTTTTAATTCCAGTATAAAAGTAAAAAAACAAAAAAGTATTAAAAATAACTAAAAACTATGTTAAAGGATACACAACATAAGTGGATCTAAATTGTGACAACAGTAACAGAGAGGAGAGGAATGAAGTCCAATTGTTTACAACTCTACACTTCTTTTTTATCAGCTTAAAATATAATGTTACAAGTATACATAATTGTAAGCTCCAAGGTAACCATACCAAAAAAAATCTACAGAAGTTACATAAACAGAAAGAATCAAAGCTTATCAATAAATTTTTACAAATCAACAAAACATAAGACAGCAAAAGAGACAAAAGAACTATAAGACTAACTGTAAAAAAAAACCAAAATGGCAATAGTAAATCCTTCCCTATCAATAATTACCTGAAATTTAAATGGATTAAACTCCCCAATCAAAACACAGTATAGCCGAATTTTTTAAAAAAGACCAAACTATACGCTATCTAGAAAAACTTTAGATTTAAGGACACACATAGGCTCAAAGTAAGCGGATGGAAGAACATTCCATGTAAATGGTAACCAAAAGAAAGTAGGGTTGACTATACTTATATCACACAAAATAGATTAAGTAGAAAATTGTCAAGAGACAAATAAAATATTATGAGAAAAGGCACAATCTACCAAAGATAAAATATTTATAAATACATTCACCCAACCTCAGACTACCTACATGTATAAAGCAAACATTGGTAGAACTGAAGGGAGAAATGGACAGCAATATGGCAGTAGTAAGAGACTTCCTACACCACTTCCAATAATGGACAGAACATCCAGACAGAACGACAGTAAGGATAGAGGGCTTGACTAATGCTATAGATTAAATGGCCCTAACAGACATAAACAGAACATTACACAAATGGCAGCAAAATTCGCATTCTTGTCAAGGGCACAGATCACATGTTAAGTCACAAAACAAGTCTTAACAAATTTAAGATAATTGAAATCATACCAAGTATCTTTTCTGACCACAGAGAATAAAACTAAAAATCAACAGCAGAAGGGAAACAGGAAAATTCACAAATATGTGGAAATTAAAACACTCTTAAACAACCATTGGGTCAAAGAAGAAATCAAAAAGGAGTTTAAAAAATATCTCCATACAAATGAAAATAAAAACACAACATTCCAAAACTTACGGGATGCAGCAAAAACCAGTACTAACAGGGAAGTTCATTGTGATTAACATCTACATTAAAAAAGATTGAGCCACCTACTATGTTCCATGCACATTTACATACATTGTCTCATTTAATCTCCACAGTGGTGTAAAGAAACTATTATCATCCTCTTTATTTAACAGAGGTGATTAAAACCCAGACAACTTACCTATCTTGACTAATGAGGCATGACAGTAAATATCAAGGGCCAGAAATCAAATACAGGCTTATTTAACATTAACACTCCAAGCTCCTTCCAAAATTGTAGGTGATGATGATGATATTAATAAAAAAAAAAACTGATTAAAAAATTTCGATATCAAACAACTTAATTTCACATCACAGAACTAGAAAAACTAAGCACAACGTTGGCAGAAGGAAATAAAAGAAAGATTAAAGAAATAAAGTAGAAAATAGAAAAATTAATGAAACTAAGTTGTTTTTAATATTGAAAACCCTTCTAAACTAAGAAAAAAGAAGACAAAATCAAAAATAAGAGATATTACAACTGATACCACAGAAATAAGGATAAGAGAATACTGTGAACAAGTTATATGCTACAAACTGGATAATCTAGAAGAAATGGATAGATTCCTAGAAACCTATAGCCTACAAAGAATAATCATGAAGAAATAGTCTAAACAGACCTCTAACTAGTGTGGAAAGTGCATCAGTAATAAAAAAATCTCCCAACAAAGAAAAGCCCAGGACCACATGGCTTCATTGGTGAATTCTGTCAAACATTTCAAGAAGAACTGACATAAATCCTTCTCAAATTCTTCTGAAAAAATGAAGAGGAGGGAAACTCCTTAACTCGGTTTAGGAGGCCTGCATTACCCTGATACCAAAGCCAGTTTAAAAAAAAAAAAAAAAAAGATACAAGAAAAGGAAATAGCAAGCCAGTTATCACTGATGAATATAGATTCAAAAATCCTCAACAAAATGCTAGCAAACCGAATTTAACAACACATTAAAAGGATCATATGCCATGATCACATGGGATTTAGCCCTGGGATGCAAGATTCAACATGCAAATTAGTAAATGTGATACACTACATTAACAGAATAAAGGATAAAAACTCATGAATTTAATAGATTCAAAAAAGGCATTTGACAAAATTCAACAACTTTTAATGATAAAAACTCAAACTAGAAATATAAGTAAATTACCTCAATACAATAAAGGCCATATATGAAAAGCCCATAACTAACACTCAGTACTGAACAATGAAAAAATGATAGCTTTTCCTCTGAGATAAGAAGTCAAGGATGCCCATTTTTACCAATTTTATTCAACACAGTCCAGTAAGTCCTAGCTAGTTCAATTAGGCAAGAAGAAGAGCCATCAAAATCAGAAATAAAGAAGTGGGGCTTCCCTGGTGGCGCAGTGGTTGGGAGTTTGCCTGCCAATGCAGGGGACGCGGGTTCGAGCCCTGGTCTGGGAGGATCCCACATGCCGCGGAGCAACTAGGCCCGTGAGCCGCAACTACTGAGCCTGCGCGTCTGGAGCCTGTGCTCCGCAACAAGAGAGGCCACGATAGGGAGAGGCCCGCGCACCGCGATGAAGAGTGGCCCCCACTTGCCACAACTAGAGAAAGCCCTCGCACAGAAACGAAGACCCAACACAGCCAAATTAATTGATTAAAAAACAAAAAGTTGCAAAATGTAATTTAAAAAAATAAATAAATAATAAAATAAAATACCACCTTTTAAAAAAAAAAAAAGAAATAAAGAAGTAAAACTGTCCGTTTGCAGAAATATGATCTTATATAAAGAAAACACTTAAGTCTATTAAAAAATGATTAATACTATAAAATGAACCTGCAAGATACAAAGTTAATATACATAAGTCAATTGCATTTCTGTATACTAATTACGAACTTTATGAAAAGGAAGTTATAAGAATAATTCCATTTATAATACCACCAAAAAGGATAAAATACTTAGGAATAAAGCTAATTAAGGAGGTGAAAGACTTGTATACTGAGCACTACAAAACACTGATGAAATATTACACAAGACATAAACAAATGGAAGGACTTACCATGTTCATAAATTGAAAGTCCGACTATTGTTAAAAAGTCCCTATTACCCAAAGCAATCTACAGATTCAAATATACCAATGGCGTTTTTTATAGAAATAGAATTCTACAATTCATATGGAAACACAAATAGCCAAATCAATCTTGAGAAAGGAGAACAAAGCTGGAAGCATCACACTTTCTGACTTCAAACTATATTACAAAGCCAAAGTAATCAAAACAGTATGGTACTGGGACAAAGACAGACCAAGTGATGGAACAGAATAGAGCTTCCAGAAATAAAATCATGCCTATATGGTCAACTAATCTTCAACTAGGATGCCAAGAATACACAGTGGGGAAATAACAGTCTCTTCAACAAATGGTGTTAGAAAAACTGAATTCCCATAGTCAAAAGAATGAAACTGTACTCTTCTACCATACACAAAAATAACTCAAAATGGATTAAAGACTTAAACATAAGGCCTGAAACTGTAAAACTACTAGGAAACAAATAGGGGGAAACGTCTTGACATTGATATTGGCAATGATTTTATGAATGTGACACCAACAGCACAGGCAGCCAGGACTACAAACTTACCAAATGAGACTACATCAAACTAAAAAGTTACTGTACAGAATACAACCAACTGGTAAAAGACAACCTAAGGTATGGGAGAAAATGTTTACAAACCATATATATGATAAGGGGTTAACTTCCAAAATATATAAAGAACCCCTACAGCTTAACAGTGAAAAATACTAATAACCCAATTAAAAAATGGGCTAATGACTTGAATAGATATTTCCCCAAAGATGACAATTGGCCAATGGGTATATTAAAAGACACTCACCAGCACTAATCATCAGGGAAATGCCCATCAAAACCACAATGAGCTCTCACCTCACATATTTCAGGATGGCTATATTAAAAATAAATCAACAAAAGATAACAAGTGTTAGAAAAAGGTGGAAAAAAAGGAACCCTTGTACTCTGTTGGGAGGAATGTGAGTGAGTATAGCCACTATGAATCACAGTATGAAGACTACTCAAAAAATTAAAAGTAGAACTACCATATAACCCAGCAATCCCACCAATGGTTATACATCCAAAGGAAAATATAATTAGTATCTCAAAAAGATATTAGCATTTCCATGTTTATTGTAGTGTCACAATAGCCATGATGTGGAAGCAACCTAAATTACTGTCAACAGATGAATGAATCAAGAATTGTGATATACACATACAACTGAATACAATCCCACCTTTTTAAAAAGGAAATTCTGCAATATGTGACAATAGGCATGAATCTTGAGAACATTACGCTTGAAATAAGCCCATTACAGAAATATAATTACTGCATGATTCCATTTTATAAGGTATCTAAAAAGATAAATAAAATTCATAGAAACAGAGAGTGAAATGGTGGTTTCCAGGGGCTAAGAAAAAGGGAAAATGAGGAATGTTAATCAACAGACATGAAGTTTCAGATAAGATAAATAAGATCTAGAGATGTGCTACACAACACTGTACCTACTGTCAACAGTAATATATTGTACACTTAAAAGTTTGTAAAGAGGGCAGATCTCATGTTAAGTGTTCTTTCCAGATAGAATAAAGAATGAGAGTTGAAAATCCTGAACTACAAAGAAAGCCCTGAAGTTATTAATGACATTTTTTACAACATAAACAAAAGCATGTGCTGAATTTCTGTGGTTGAAATTACAATACAGGAACAGACTAAATATAAGAAAAGTAAACAACATATTTGGTGAAAAATAACTATTTTCAAGAATAAAATAGTTGAGAATGATGGCATTACCTTATATATTTGCAAATATCTTTAATTTTTGGCTTAATAGAAGGCAGCTTAACTCTCACACCTGATCATGCATTCAGTCTCTTGTGGTGTATTATTTCTGCTGAGATTTAAGAATAAAATGGTCTCAAACAGATTAGTTATTGATAAAGAGAAGAGTACTTTAATAGTTTCAGAAAACTGTGCACATTCTTCTTTGATTCTCAGCAAAACCAAGTAGTAGCTTCCTAAAAATTAGTTGAAATGCAGATTCTGAAACCACATCAATGAACTTCTCACTCTCTTTTAAAATTCATTTGCCTATCTTGCACTTTTAATGGATCTTTTATCATGTATGAATTTGTAATATCATACTTCGGTCATTTGGAAAATACTGGTTTACTCAGTTATCAAACATCACATTTTAAACATCACCACTGATACCTATAATACATACCTGAGGCAGGAGACTGTCCTGTACTTGTTACAGCCCAATTGTAAAACAAGCAGTGGCACATTACTGGATTTAGGTTGAAACTGTCTCCAGCACCATGGGGCATCATCCTATCATTCAAATGCCCAAGTTGTCAATTATCCCATGGGTAATACTGAAAGACATCCAACTGGGGTAAGGACTGTACAATGAAGTTTACTAATAACAGGTAAATAGTGCATTTAAGAATACCCTAAGGGGGGCTTCCCTGGTAGTGCAGTGGTTAAGGATCTGCCTGCCAATGCAGGGGACACAGGTTCAATCTCTAGTCTGGGAAGATCCCACATGCCACAGAGCAACTAAGCCCACATGCCACAACTACTGAGCCCACGTACCACAACTGAGCCCACGTGCCACAACTACTGAGCCCGCGTGTTCTAGAGTCCATGTGCCACAACTACTGAGCCCATGTGCTGCCACTACTGAAGCCCACGTGCCTAGAGTCCACGCTTTGCAACAAGAGAAGCCACCACAATGAGAAGCCCGCACACCACAACAAAAAGCAGCCCCCGATTATCACAACTAGAGGAAGCCTGTGCAGAGCAACAAAGACCCAACGCAGCAAAAAGAAAAAAAAAAAAAATACACTAAGGGAGAAGGCCACAGGAAGCCCACTGTATACATAAGCAGGCTGCTCTATTCCCCATGGGGACAATGATAGTGTCCTCTCCACATGGGCCACTGTGTGTTTCAAGGATTATGATTCTCTCCCAGCTGAGTCAAAGCAGCACTCTGGTTCACTGATACCTGATTCCTGCTATTACAGATTGTTCCCCTCTAGCACAAAGTCTGTGGGAAACATTATTCGACTCCCAGACTGAACTACATTTGGAGGTTTAATGTACCAATTGACAGTCTCATGGAACATTCAATACTTCAGGGTTCACCTCTTACACTGTTGGTCGGAATGTAAATTGGTGCCACCACTATGGAAAAAAGTATGGAGGTTCCTCAAAAAACTAAAACTAGAGCCACCATATGACCCAGCAATCCCATTCCTGGGCATATGTCTAGACAAAACTATAATTTGAAAAGATATATGCACCCCTCTCTTCATTGCAGCACTATTCACAATAGCCAAGACATGGAAACAACCTCAACGTCCATCAACAGATGAATGGGTAAAGAAGGTGTGGTACATATATATATACACACACACACACACACACACACACACACACACACACACACACACAATGAAATATTACTCAGCCATGAAAAAGAACAAAATAATGCCATTTGCAGCAACATGGATGGACCTAGAGATTATCATACTAAGTGAAGTAAGTCAGAAAGAGAAAGACAAAGACCATATTACATCACTTATATGTGGTATCCAAAATACAATACAAATCAACATATCTACGAAACAAAAACAGACTCACAGACATATAGAACAGACTGGTGGTTGCCAAGAAGGAGGGCAGGTAGCAGAGGCAAACTATTATATAGAGGAGGGATAAACAACAAGGTCCTACTGTATAGTTCAGAAAACTATATTCAATATCCTGTGACAAACCATAATGGAAAAGAATATGAAAAAGAATATATGTCAGTGGTCCCCAAGCTTTTTAGCACCAGGGACGAGTTTCGTGGAAGCCAATTTTCCCAGGGACGGGGAGGGGCGTGGGGGGGATGGTTTGGGGATGATTCAAGTGCATTACATTTATCGTGCACTTTATTTCTATTATTATTACATTATAATATATAATGAAATAATTATACAACTTACCATAATGCAGAATCAGTGGGAGCCCTGAGCTTGTTTTCCTGCAACTAGATGGTCCCACCTGGGGGTGACGGGACCACCTCAGCTCCACCTCATATCATCAGGTATTAGATTCTCATCAGGAACACGCAACCTAGATTCCTTGCATGTGAAGTTCACAGTAGGGTCCGCGCTCCTATGAGAATCCAGTGCTGCTGCTGATCTGACAGGAGGTGGAGCTCAGGCAGTAATGCGAGCGATGGGGAGTGGCTGTAAACACAGATGAAGCTTCGCTTGCTCACCTCCTGCTATACAGCCTGGTTCCTAACGGGGGTTGGAGACCCCTGATAGATGTGTATAACTGAGTCACTTTGCTGTACAGAAGAAATTAACACAACACTGTAATAAATCAACTATACTTCAGTAAGGTTAAAAAAATACTTCAGAGTTCAGATCATTTTCCAACACTGTACATATTTCATCAATGTGTAATGGCAACAGTATAGGTGGTTCTACTTTGGTAAACGTGTTGTAGGTATGACAGCAGTTTGGGGGTATCAGAACAAATATTCCTAGAGGCTTGCCATAATAAGGCAAAATATTTAATAACCCAAAAAGGGACACTAGAAGGAGTTATTTTCTGGAGACAAGCTGAACCTGGAGACCAGCCTAAGGAGAATACATTGCTAAATTAACCGAGGAATGAAATAATGACACCAGTGGAGAACACCAGCAATGGTACATCCAGGCTAGTACCCTCAGCCAGAAAGGATTATGGGATATTTACCATGAAATAAGGTTATAGGTAAACAATGGTAACCTTATACAATGGTAGGACATTATTGGAGAATATGGCCTTTATTATTGTCCTCTAGTGATTCTAGTAACATAGGCTTAAAAAAATATTATCTTTCCTGTGATGCAAACAGTTAGAATTGAACAGAAAAAAACAATGGCCTCCTATGAAGGAAAGAGGGAAATAGATGGGTAGTGTAACATAATGGCACCTGGAAGCCAATGTCTCAACTTATTCTATAATATCTGAGATATTACTGTGTCCACAAAGCAGATGAAATTCAGAGGTTACTGAAAAATGACCTCTAGTTACCCCCTCAATCTCTGGGAGTATGTGGTATATGGAGAAATTTCACTTCTAATGGGAAGAAAAGGACTGTCAATTTCAACCAAAGAATGTTGTATCAAACATTACTATAATCTTTCCACCATAGTTATTTATAGTGTAACAAAACATTTATAGGTTCATGGATAGAATAAAAACCAGGCTTATATAAATGATGATCTCCAAGAACAGAAAATAATTTGGGAATTTGAATTTAAGTCCCAAATTGTTAGGATACACAAGGAAACTAAATTGCACTGAAAAAGTAAATTTAACTTTAGAAAAATTACTCAATGGCTTCAGCAGCACATAAAAAAAATTCAAGTAAGTCTGGATCCAGGATACAGTTAGAGAAATTGAGCTGATTAACAAACATAAGAAGACCTTCAGGGTGGCACAGTGCACCTGCCGATGCAGGGGACACGGGTTCGTGCCCTGGTACGGGGAGATCCCACATGCCACGGAGTGGCTAGGCCTGTGAGCCATGGCTGCTGAGCCTGCGCGTCCAGAGCCTGTGCTTCGCAACGGGAGAGGCCACAACAGTGAGAGGCCCGCGTACCAAAAAAAAAAAAAAAAAAAAAAAAGACCTACACACTACTGAACAGTGCTTAACAGTCTGATAAGCACTATTTCTACTTGGTAGAAAATGTTGTAAGTAAATAATGAACTTAATCCTGAGAAATATTAAAAATTTTCACATAAAAGGCAACATGGGAAGAAGAACAAGCTGAAGAAGAATACTGGGTTAAGGAAAAGGAAATAAAAAATT